>NC_031990.1:9303401-9308550 GCF_001879085.1 Nicotiana attenuata
GTGACTACCATACTTTCAAAAAGATTCTTTTGGTAGATTATTTGATAAACAAATCAGCATATTAACTTGAATGAATATATTGCACCTTGAAATCATCATTCTTGATAGAGATGGATTGTCTTCATATGATCTTGTTGGAATCGTCAGTTCAATATCTTCACATAGAGGTGAAAACTCTTGCTATCATATTATCATGCATATAGTTATAGCAAGATACATTTTTGCACAAATTGCACTGAGGATGTAGTACTTCATGACCATGAATTCTATATGCTTTAAGCAATTTAAATCCTTCAGGGACTGTTAAGTCATATAAGCCAAATAAATAGACTTTAGATACATATCAAGTTTTTATGTCATGCTAGACATATAAGATATCGAAAACTGATTGCACATACCATTGACTTTATACTTTCAAGTGTTTGAACTACATGTCCAAAAGTACATGTCTTTCATATGAAACCAATTCTATTTGAATTGTTTCTCTAGACTTAAGATGCTCATATATATTTAGCGCTATTATAGATGTCGTCGACAAACATTTTATATCGGTTTCAACCTCCTTATTTTTCATAAAGACATAACATAGAGATCTCTTCATTCATATATTCAGGTACCTGAATCTCTCATGAGATTTTATGAAGTGTTATGTCATGTGATCTTCTAGATCACTTGCCTCCTTTATTATGATCATTTAGATCATTTGTTCATCTTCTTTATCAAGAAGTTTATTTGAAACCGACTTGTCTATACGCTTCAAGCGTACCATAGACTTTGTCCTTCTAGGACTTAATAGGAGCATTTGCAATGAGAATATAGTTACTTTCTTTTGGTCAGCAAATGCGTCTGGCATGCTTTGCAATAAATTGCACATGAATTATCCTTTTATGAACTTCAAGTTCATATTATCTTATTCGAGGATCTAGATGTATACATGATAATTCATTCCATGTAACTTTTCTCAACTGTTGTATCTTGTCTCCTCCTCATGTTAGAAAAACTAACTTGTTTCCTCAACTTTAAGAACTCATCTTTGTGCGTTATGGTGTTAATCAAAATATATACCGCACATCAATAATAATAAGATGGAATTATTTGGTTCCTGACCCTGAACCACTTGTGAGGGGAGAAATTAATATACTTTCGTATATAACGTATATCAAACTGATATACAAAACTTTATTCTCATAAGCAATTGTTTAGCTATTAAGTGGAGGCACTCAATAAATCATTTTGCTAAACCAACTGTGATGTAAACCAACTTATCAAGAAGAACTATCTTGAATAAAAAATCTGGAAATTATGCTCTAAATAAAATTATTGAGCAAGTTACCTCGCAAACACCATGTTGCGGGTTAATAATAATCACACATGTAACCATCTCATAGATGCATCTTATGTGGTATACATGGCAGGTGAATGGGCCCATATTCACCTTTGATATTTCCAGCATTCATGGGATTAAATCCCTATTTTAGTTGGTATATTAATTAATGAGAACAAGTAACATAACAGAATTTGTAAAGAACTTTCTAGTTCTTTAACATTTACCCACGTGAATTCTCTTTTATTTTTGTATATCATACGTAAATTAACATGGCTAAACCAATTATGCCGACTGAATAAATTATCAATATTGATAAAGTTCAGATTTACACCATGACGTGTGCAATTATCAATAAACTCCTAGTTTATTATGATATGGGTTTTTTATATATCAATAAATATCCACTTTATTATGGTATTCTTTTATTTGTGTAGTACAAACTGGAGAATAAAGCGGATAGCTTTTCACATACATATTACCCCACTACAAGATGTAGTAATAGAAGATATTAAATCTTTTCTTTATTTATAGTCTCAATATAATCAACCGCTTTCGCGTATACTTTGGAAACTGAATAAGTTTCTTTGAGACTTACTACAACACAATACCTTATTGGTAATTAATTGTGTTTCTCCAAAATAGTATAATTGGCTCTTGCAGAGTTCTCAATTAATTTTGTAGTACCACATATTCATCAACACCCAATATCTCTTTTAATGAGAAAGTTATANAGGCTCTTCGCAGGCAGTTCGAGCGCCTCCAGCAGGGCTCTATGACAGTCACTCAGTATGAGACTCGGTTCATTGATCTAGCACGTCATGCTATTGTTATACTCCCCACCGAGAGAGAGAGAGGGTGCGGAGGTTTATTGATGTTGATTCAGCCGATCCATCTCCAGATGGCTATGGGAGCCTGCAGTGAGATTTCTTTTCTGGAGGCGGCCAATGCAGCCCGTAGAGTTGAGATGGCTCTTGCACGGGGAGGTGGTCATGGGTCAGATAAGAGGCCCCGTCATGCAGGTAGATTCAGTGGTACCTCGTCTGGAGGTGGGGATGTTTATGGTAGAGGCCATCCTCCAAGGCCCTTTCAGTCAGCCCTACAGGTCTCACATGGTACTTCAGGTGGTCGTGGCTCTCAACCACAGTCTTCTGACCAGCAGCTTTTCAGTTCACCATCAGCACCTATCAGCGCACCACCACTCCATTATTTTCAGCAGCCGAGGGCTTGTTACACGTGTGGCGACACGAGACATATTGCCAGGTATTGCCCTCGAGCTTCTGACAGCTCTCAGCAGCAGGGTCCTCGTCCTATGATTCAAGCATCAGGTGATCCACAGGCCGCCCAGCCAGCTAGAGGCAGGGGTAGAGGCCATAGAGGTGGAGGTAGAGATCATAGAGGTGGAGCTCGGACTGCCAGAGGTAGAGGCCAGCCAGCAGCCGATCGTCCCAGAGATATGATTCAGGGAGGTGGGGCCCAGCCCCGGTGTTATGCTCTTCCAGCCAGGCCAGAGGCTGAGTCTTCAGATGCAGTCATTACAGGTACTATTCTGGTCTGTGATAGGGATGCTTCAGTGCTATTTGACCCTGGGTCTACGTATTCATATGTGTCGTCCTATTTTGCACCCTACTTGGTTATGCCTAGTGATGCCTTGGGTGTTCCTGTATATGTATCTACACCGGTGGGTGATTCTATAGTGGTCGACCGAGTTCATCGTTCCTGTGTGGTAGTGTTTGAGGGTCTTGATACCCGTGTTGATTTATTGCTCTTAGACATGGTGGATTTCGATGTTATATTAGGGATGGATTGGTTGTCCCCGTATCATGCTATCTTGGATTGTCACGCCAAGACCGTGACCTTGGCTTTACCAGATTTTCCCCGTTTGGAGTGGCGAGGACCCCAGGTCATGCCACCCGCAGTGTTATTTCATATGTGAAGGCTCGACGCATGGTCGAGAAGGGATGTTTAGCTTATCTGGCGTATGTTCGCGATTCCAGCACAAAGGTTCCTTCTATTGACTCTGTTCCTATTGTTCGGGAGTTCCCCGAGGTTATCCTTTCAGACCTGCCGGGTATGCCGCCCGACAGGGATATTGACTTCTGTATTGATCTGGCCCCAGGCACGCAGCCCATTTCTATTCCGCCGTATCGCATGGCCCCGCCAAAGTTGAAGGAGTTAAAGGACCAGTTGCAAGATCTGCTAGAGAAGGGTTTTATCAGGCCTAGTGTTTCTCCTTGGGATGCGCTGGTGTTATTTCTGAAGAAAAAAGATGGTTCGATGAGGATGTGCATTGATTACCGGCAATTGAACAAAGTGACGATAAAGAACAAGTATCCACTGCCGAGGATTGACGATTTGTTCGACCAACTTCAGGGTGCGAAGGTGTTTTTAAAGATGGACTTGAGATCTGGCTACCATCAGTTGAGGATTAGGGCATCCGATGTCCCTAAGACAGCATTCCGCACTTGGTACGGGCATTATGAGTTCATGGTCATGTCGTTTGGGTTGACCAATGCCCCAACAACATTCATGGAGTTGATGAACCGAGTGTTCAGGCCATATTTGCACATGTTTGTGATAGTATTTATTGATGATATTTTGGTGTACTCCCGCAGCCAGGAGGGGGCACGAGCAACATCTCAGAGTGGTTCTTCAGACTCTGAAGGATAGTCAGTTATATGCTAAGTTCTCGAAGTGTGAGTTCTGGTTGAGTTCGGTTGCATTTCTGGGTCATGTCATATCAGCAGAGGGTATCCAGGTGGACCCGAAGAAGATTGAGGCAGTCAAGAACTGGCCTCGACCAGCATCAGATTTTGAGATACGGAGTTTCTTGGGGTTAGCAAGTTATTACCGTCGATTCGTGGAGGGATTTTCATCTATAGCAGCCCCGATGACCAGATTGACCCATAAGGGTGCCCAGTTCAGATGGTCAGATGAGTGTGAGGCGAGCTTTCAGAAGCTCAAGACAGATCTGACTACGGCACCGATATTGGTTTTGCCCACAGGCTCAGGACCTTATACAGTTTATTGTGATGCTTCCCGTATTGGGCTTGGTGCGGTATTGATGCAGGATGGCAGACTCATTGCTTATGCTTCGATGCAGCTGAAGATCCACGAGAAGAATTATCCGGTTCATGATCTAGAGTTGGCAGCCATTGTTCATGCTTTGAAGATTTGGAGGCATTACTTATATGGTGTGACGTGTGAGGTGTACACTGATCACAAGAGTCTGCAGTACTTGTTCAAGCAGAAGGAGTTGAACTTGAGGCAGAGGAGGTGGTTGGAGCTATTGAAGGATTATGATGTTACTATTTTGTACCACCCGGGG
This sequence comes from Nicotiana attenuata, assembly GCF_001879085.1. NCBI lineage: Eukaryota > Viridiplantae > Streptophyta > Magnoliopsida > Solanales > Solanaceae > Nicotiana > Nicotiana attenuata. The sequence continues at coordinate 9,308,054 of NC_031990.1, forward strand.
AGAGCCAATGTGGTGGCCGATGCATTGAGTAGGAAGTCCGCCAGCATGGGTAGTCTTGCTTATATTCCGGTCAGCCAGAGGCCGCTTGCTTTAGATGTTCAGGCCTTGGACAATCGATTTGTGAGATTGGACATTTCTGAGCCTAGCAGAGTGCTAGCTTGTACGGTCGCTCGTTCTTCTTTATTGGAGCGTATTCGTGATCGGCAGTTTGATGATCCCCATTTGTGTGTCCTGAGAGACACGGTGCAGCGTGGAGGTGCCACGAAGGTGACCTTAGATGATGATGGTGTTTTGAGGTTGCAGGGGCGAGTTTGTGTGCCCAATGTCGATGGGATTCAAGAGTTGATCTTAGCGGAGGCCCATAGTTCTCGGTATTCTATTCACCCGGGCGCCGCGAAGATGTACCAGGACTTGCGGCAGCATTATTGGTGGCGTAGGATGAAGAAGGATATTGTTGCATATGTGGCTCGATGTTTGAACTATCAGCAGGTTAAGTA
>NC_031990.1:9308559-9325467 GCF_001879085.1 Nicotiana attenuata
AATGCTGCTGGGGCATTGGTCAACCCAAATGACATGACCAAGAACTCATAATGCCCATACCGAGTACAGAAAGCTGTCTTAGGGACATCGGATGCCCTAATCCTCAACTGATGGTAGCCAGATCGCAAGTCAATCTTGGAGAATACCCTGGCACCCTGAAGCTGGTCGAACAAATCATCAATCCTCGGCAGTGGATACTTGTTCTTAATCGTTACTTTGTTCAATTGCCGGTAATCTATGCACATCCTCATCGATCCGTCCTTCTTCTTGACAAATAACACTGGCGCGCCCCAAGGTGAAACACTGGGTCTAATGAAACCCTTTTCTAGCAAATCCTGCAGCTGGTCCTTTAACTCTTTCAGCTCCGGCAAGGCCATACGATATGGCGGGATTGAAATAGGCTGGGTGCCCGGAGCCAAATTAATACAGAAATCAATGTCCCTATCGGGTGGCATGCCCGGCAGGTCTGAAGGGAAAACATCTGGAAACTCCCGGACAATAGGCACAGAATCTATAGGAGGAACCTCAACACTGGAATCACGAACATAGGCCAAATAGGCCAGACACCCCTTCTCGACCATACGTCGAGCCTTCACGTACGAAATGACGCTGCGGGTAGAATAATATGGAGTACCTCTCCACTCTAAACGAGGAATACCCGGCAACTCTAAGGTCACAGTCTTGGCATGGCAGTCCGAGATAGCGTGATAGGGCGATAGCTAATCCATACCCAATATGATATCGAAGTCAACCATATCTAAGAGCAACAAGTCTACACGGGTCTCCAGACCCCCAATCACTACAGCACACGAACGATGGACTCGGTCGACCACGATAGAGTCACCCACCGGTGTAGACACATATACAGGAATACCCAAAGCATCACTAGGCATGACCAAGCATGGTGCAAAATAAGATGAAACATATGAATACGTAGACCCTGGATCAACTAGTACTGAAGCATCTCGATCACAAACCAGAACCGTACCTGTGATGACTGCATCTGAAGCCTCAGCCTCGGTCCTGGCCTGAAGAGCATAACAATGGGGCTGGGCCTCACTACCCTGAGCTGTATCCCTAGGTCGATCTGCTGCTAGCTGACCTCCGCCCCTGGCGATCTGAGCTCCACCTTTATGACCTCTACCTCCACCTCTATGACCTCTACCTCCACCTCGGGTTGGCTGTGGGGCATCTGGTGCCTGAATCATAGGACGGGGACCCTGCTGCTGCGACTGAGTACCCCTTAATCTCGGGCAAGCCCTCCTGATGTGACCATACTCACCACACTCATAGCACCCGCCTGAATGCTGCAGGTGAGAAGACTGAGACTGACCCTGTCGACCTGAATGACCACCTCGGAAGCTCTGAAGCGGTGGTGCACTAATAGGAGCGGGTGGGGCACTGTAAGGCTGCTAATCAAAATAATGCGGGTGAGAACCACGATCACCCGAAGTACCCTGAGAGACCTGTAGAGCTGACTGAAAGGGCCTAGGAGGATTGCCTCTACCGTTTCTATCTCCAGACGAGGTACCATTGAATCTGCCTGAATGTCGGGGCCTCTTATCCGACCCATGACCACCTCCCTGTGACAGCACCATCTCAACTCGGCGGGCTGCATTGGCCGCCTCCTAAAAACTGATCTCACTCCCGGCTCCCATAGCCATCTGGAGACGAATCGGCTGAATCAAACCATTAATAAACCTCCGCACCCTCTCTCTCTCTCTCGGTGGGGAGTATGACAATAGCATGGCGAGCTAGGTCAATGAACCGGGTCTCATACTGAGTGACTGACATAGAGCCCTGCTGGAGGCGCTCGAACTGCCTGCGAAGAGCCTCTCTCTGAGTAACGGGGAGAAACTTCTCCAAGAACAACTCTGCAAACTGGTCCCAAGTCAGAGATGGCGACGCTGCTGGTCTGGCTAAACAATAGTCCCTCCACCAAGTCTTGGCAGATCCAGATAGACGAAAGGTGGCGAAGTTGACCCCATTGGTCTCCACAATACCGATAGTCCAAAGAACCTCATGGCAGCTATATAAGAAATCCTGGGGATCCTCTGAAGAAGCACCGCTGAATGTGGTGGTGAAGAGCTTGGTGAACCTATCCAGCCTCCACAAAGCATCTGCGGACATAGCCGCTCCATCGCCGGCCTGAGCCACTGCACCCGGCTGAACTGCCACAGCTGGCTGAACCACTGACCCGAACCTGGGGAGCTACCTTCTTCGGAGTACGTGTAGCAGGAGTCTGAACTCCTCCTCCAGCCTGAGAGGTGGTTGGTGCTACTGGAAGCAAACCCGCTCGAGTGACGCTCTCCATAAGGCCTACCAATCTGACCAAAGCGCCCTGAAGAACTGGGTGGCTATAAACCCCTCTGGGACCTGAGCTGGGCCCACCGGAGCTGCTGGAGCTAGAACCTCCTCGTCATAATCAACCTGAGGCTCTGCCACTGGGGCTGCTGCTCGGGGCTGAGCTCTGCCCCTGCCTCGGCCTCTGGCACGGCCTCGGCCTCGCCCTCTGCCCCTCGTAGGAGCTACTGCTGGGGGCTCGGGCTGCTGAGCGGTAGAAGAGGAAGCGCGTGTTCTCGCCATCTGCGAAAGAACAGAGTAGAAAGACAATCAGTATTTGAGAAACAGAATCGCACGACAAGAAAGAAAAAAATGAAGTTTTTCCTAACTCTGTAGCCTCTGGGGATAAATACAGATGTCTCCCTACCGATCCCTCAGACTCTACCAAGTTTGTTCGTGAGTCGCGAGACCTATGTAACCTAGTGCTCTGATACCAACTTGTCACGACCCGGATTTCCCACCCTCGGGAGTCGTGATGGCGCCTACTATTAGGAGCTAGGCAAGCCAATTATTAATTACCTCTTTTAGCAAATGTCAACAATATTATAAAATGAAGCGTTTAATAATATAAGCGGAAGTCTCAAATGTAAATAACTGAAGGAAATGCGGAAATTCCCATACAAAACTCTACCCAAGATGGGTGTCACCATACTCACGAACTTCTAAGATTACTAAATACAACAGACTGAAAGAAGTCATAATCTGTTTGTTTTGGTACAAGGGATAACAAACTGAAATAGAGATAGAGGAGACTCCGGGCCTGCGGACATCAGCAAGGCTACCTCGGTGTCTCTGGACTGAAGGTTTACTCCCAATCTACTGCTGCTGTCCAAAAGCTGCTCCAACACCGTGATCTATGCAAAAGAGCACAGAAGTGTAGCATCAGCACAACCGACCCCATGTGCTGGTAAGTGTCTAGCCTAACCCCGGCGAGGTAGTGACGAGGCTAGAACCAGACTCCAGATAAACCTGTGCAGTTATATATAGTATATGGCGAAAAAGTAAACAGGCAATAAGCAGTAGAAGGGAGGGGGTACATGCTTCGGGGAAACAATTTAACTTAACAAAAACCAAGTAAATAAGAAGGAACTGCACTGTATCTAAAACCACGTAAAAATACTACTGTTGCGGCGCGCAACCCGATCCATGTGCATATTTCAATTGTTGCGGCGTGCAACCCGATCCAATATAACATCTGTTGCGGCGCGCAACCCGACCCAATACAATATCCGTTGCGGCGTGCAACCCGATCCAATATATTATCTGTTGCGGCGTGCAACCCGTTCCAAAAGTACAGCTTACAGTGATCACAACAACAGTCCCGGCAAGGGACTAACCATAAATTACACTATCCCGGCAAGGGAACCCAACAAAACAAGTAAAAACGTCCCGGAAAGGGAGAATCAGCTATAACCAATCTCATTTCAGCTTATAATTATCACTACTATCATTATTCTCATCCCTCGGGCACTTCTACGAAAATAACTAAGCCCTTTCTCAATACCACGGATTTTCTCACTATTTCAATCATAACATTGTTCAAGAATACACAATTATCAAATTAAGACTCACGGTCATGCTCGTCACCATGCCTATACATCGTACCCAACAAGAAACACATAGCAAATATGACTAATCTCCTAATCCCTCAAGCTAAGGTTAGACCGACCACTTACCTCAAACTTCCACGGCCAATTCAATCCCCAATTACCGCTTTTCCTCTCGAACTCGGCTCCAACTCAATCAAATCTATACAATAAGGACTTTATAATATCAATATATGCTAAACAAATCAAACCCAATGCTTAATTATAGATTTCCAAGCTTTCTTCCCAAAAATTCCAAAATCGCCCCCGGGCCCGCTTGGTCAAAACACGAGGTTCGGACCAAAATCAAATCCCCCATTCACCCACGAGCCCGACTATATAATTTGTTTTCAAATTCGACCCCAAAACGAGGTCTAAATCAAAAAAATATAGAAAACCCTAACTCTACCCATTTCCCCCAATTTCTACCCTAAATCACATGATTTGAGCTTAGGAATTTGATAAATAGTGATGGAAAATGAAGAAAACAAGTTAAACAATACTTACTCAAGAAGCTTTGGTGAAGAGATGCTCTAAAAATCGCCTAGAAGCTTTGGAGAAGAAAGGGTTCGTGTATTTGNCGAGCTCTTCTCCTTCACCCTCCATAGACAAGTTTGAAGAACCTCTTCCTCCATAACTTCATATGTAAGTGTTCCTAACTTCATTCCCTCTTAATTTCTTCAACTAATCACTAATTTCCTAGCCCTAAATCATGAAATCAAAGTAGAAATTAGGGGTTTTGGGTAGAGTTAGGGTTTTGAGAATTTTGGGTGATCCAACCGAAATTTGGGGTCGAATCTTAAAACAAATTGCATATTTGAACTCGTGGGGTTATGGGTGACTAGGTTTTGGTCCGAGCCTCGTGTTTGGACCATGTGGGCCCGGTGTCGAATTTTGGTATATTTGAAAGAATGCTAGGAAATTCATATCTAGGCTATGGGATGTTGCCATTGAGTCTTTATTGATATTATTGAATTAATTATGCCTAGATATCATTGTTTCGGAGTCGGATTGTAGAGGAAAGGCGGTATTTGAGGATTGATTGCTATTCTTTGGACCGAGGTAAGTGTTTGATCTAACTTTGGCTTGAGGGAATAGGATTAGAGTATTGTTTGCTAATTGCTAAATGTTGAGTGCGGTGTATAGGCATGGTGACGAGTATCTATACACCGGTGTCTAGCATGACCGTGAGTCCTTACTTGTGCTTATTTGGGATTCCGTGGTGACTCTTCCTTGTTTAATTGATGGAGTCGATATAATGTGAACAATACGAAGAGAAAATATGATTTGTAAACTCCTTGGAGCGTTGGCTCGAATTAGGACATGCTTAGGACGTAAGAAATGAACGAAAGGGGAAGAGATGTAATTACTCCCTTGCCGGGACGTGTAAGTTATTGTACTTGTTCCCTTGCCGGGAAATCATTATATATATAATATGAAATGGGATCGTGTGGCACGCCGACCACTTATATAATATGAAATGGGATCGTGTGGCACGCCGACCACTTATATATTATGAAATGAGATCGTGTGGCACGCCGACCACTTATATATTATGAAATGGGATCGTGTGGCACGCCGACCACTTAGATATTATGAAATGGGATCGTGTGGCACGCCGACCACTTATATATCATGAAATGGGATCGTGTGGCACGCCGACCACGAATTCTGTGTTAGAAGAGATTTGGTTGTAGTTTTCCTTATTTGTTCCTACCGTTCTATTTTATCTGTTATCCCCAAAAGTATGCTCCCCTCCCAGTCTTAATTATTACTTTCCGCTGTTATATTTTTTCGTAGTACTTGTATATAAATATCTGCATAGGTTGATTGGCAGTCCTGTCTAGCCTCGTCACTACTTCGTCGGGGTTAGGCCAGGCACTTACCAGCACATAGGGTCGGTTGTGCTGATGCTACACTCTGTGCATCTTTTTGCACAGATCATAGTACCGGAGCAGGAGCTTTTGGACAGCAGTAGGAGAGTTGGGAGCTTACTTCAGTCCGGAGATTCCCGAGGTAGCCTTGTGTCACGACCCAATTCCCAACCCGGTCGTGATGGCGCCTCTCGTGAAGACAAGGCCAGCCAACAGAACAACAACGCCTCTTTCAAAATTTTTTAAACATAAATGATTAGATAAATACAACTTAATGACAATAACAATCGATATATATGCGACCCAACACAGCCCGACCGGGGTGTCACAAGTCACGAGCATCTAAGGAAGTCTGAACACGACCACAGGGTCAATAATATACAGAATAAATTTTAGAATCAAAAGACGAAGTACGGTGACGCGAACGCCGGCGGTCACCTTGCTCAGCTACGATAGCAAATCCTCAACCAGCTCAAACCCGCTACCGGGTAATCAATACCTGCTTCTGCACGCGAGGTGCAGGGAGTAAAGTGAGTACTCCAACTCAGTGAGTAATAAAGGTAAATAATAACTGAGCAGCAAAAAATCACGAAAGGCACTCCATCATGCTATATAGAACAATGTTACCCTTTGAGAAAACAGTAAAACCGTGAAATCCTTTAGAAAATCTATCTGGGCTCAGTTAAAACCTCTTTTGAAAATGTCTTTTTCAACAGTTAAGCAAATGAATGCGAAACAGATAGTGCAAGTCAATACATAAGTCAGCCCCTCGGGCACAGCACTCCATCAACAAATAACACCAGGGTATCAGGTAAGCAGTGCAAGAAGTAGCATAGAAGCCAATGAAATGCGAGTGCTGAATGTCATGACACGTAATACAAACAGGAACCAATGCATGAGTGCAATGCATTGCATATGACCGCTGCGACGTGCAGCCCGAGCCATCCATATTTAACGTCGACGGCGCTCACTGGGGGTGTGTACAGACTTCGGAGGGGCTCCTACAGCCCAAGCACAATATCAAGCCATCTCGTGGCATCAACCAGGCCCTCGGCCTCAAAATCAATGTAACACCGCTGCGGCGTGCAGCCCGAGCCATCCATAGTCCAGAAATGCACATGTAACACTGCTCCGGCGCGCAACCCGATCCATGCTCAGTCCAGAAATGCACATAAGCCACTTGGGCAATACAACATGGTAGCTCTCAGCTCAAAACGTCAATAAAATATTGTTTCATCTTTCAAATCTTAGAAAAACGGCTGAGTTTGCAAAAGAGTATTAAAACCTTGGACCGAGATCAAATAATATGCAAAGTAATGCGAAAACAGTGATATCAATCCCTGAAGGATTCACGTAGTTGGCACGAAGCCCAAACATGGCAATCAGCCCAAATTACGATGATAACAAGTAGTTTCAGTCAAATACGCAATAAAAATCAACAGCCGGGACAGACCAAGTCACAATCCTCAACGGTGCTCTACCCCACGCTCACATCCAGCGTGCAAGTCACCTCAATACAGCACTATGATGTGCAAATCCGGGGTTCAAACCCTCAGGATATCATTTACAAGTATTACTCACCTTGAACCAGTGAAATCTCTAGCTCGCGACGCCTTTGCCCCTCAAACTAGCCTCCACGCGCGTCGAATCTATCCAAAATCAGAGCGAATACATCACAATATGCTAAGGGAACAATACCCAATCGAAAACAATCGAAAAATTAGCAAAATCTCGAAACTAGCAAAACCCGAGCCCCGGGCCCACTTCTCGGAAAATCACAAAACTCACATTACCGGATTCTTCGTCTCGCCACGAGTCCATACATACCAAGAACTCCCAAATCCGAGCTCGAATGACCTATCAAATCCCAATTTGAAATATCAAAAACTCAAGCCCTAGCTTTACCCCTTTTTGATGAATTTCAACCAATTTCCATGTTAAATCTATCATAATCTCGTGTATTTAGGCCAAGGAACTTACCTCCATTCAGTCCTCCTTGAATCCCTCTTCCATTTGTCCCAAAGAGCTCTCAAAATACTCAAGAATGGAGGAAAATGGTCCAAGCTTCGCGGATGAAATAATATAAAAAAAACCCTTCTACCCAGGTAAAATTTACTCTATGCGAACGTGGTCAACACCCCGCGTTCGCGATGAATAGAAAATCATTGACCAATATTAACTCTTCGCGAACGCGGTGACCAACCCGCGAACACGAACCTTCAGGAGCCACAACTACGCGAACGCGCCCCCAAGCACACGAACGCGATGAACAAAACTCAGGGCCCAACTTCCTTCTACGCGATCGCAGAAACAACCTCGCAATCGCGATGCTTTGCCTTTCAGAACTACGCGAACGCGACCCTACGCCACGCGAACGCAAAGACCAAATTTCCATGCCCTCAAATTCCCTCTACGCGTTCGCGACATCACCCATGCGAACGCAAAGAGCAATTTTCTTCTGCAACACAAATAGTTGAACCTGCAATCTTTAAGTCCAAAAATGGTCCGGTTGACCATCTGAAACCACCCCGAGGCCCCCGGGACCTCAACCAAAGGTACCAACACATCTTAAAATATTATTCAAACTTGTTCCAATCTTCAAAACACATCACACAACGCTAAAACCATTAAATCACATCGGATTCAAGCCTAAGTTTCTTAAAAACTTCCGAAATACGCATTCGATCAAAAACCCAACCAAACGGCGTCCGGATGACCTGAAATTTTGCACACACATCACAAATCACATAACGAAGCTACAGCAACTCTCAGAATTCCATTCTGACCCTCAGATCAAAATCTCACCCATCAACCGGAATTCGCCAAAATACTAACTTTGTCAATTAAAGCCTAATTCTACACCGGACCTCCAAAATCAATTCCGATCACACTCCTAAGTCACAAATCATCCCCTGAAGCTAACCGAATCACCGGAAATCACATCCGAGCCCTCTAACTCATAAGTTAACGTCCGGTTGACTTTTCCAACTTAATCCTTCTTAAAAGAGACTAAGTGTCTCATTTTCTACCAAAGCCAATCCAAATCAACTGTAACACACCAAATACTGATTATGAAACATGAAGAAGCATAAAACGGGGAAAACGGAGCAGTAACACATGAGACGACGGGTCGGGTCGTCACATCCTCCCCAACTTAAATCAACGCTCGTCCTCGAGCGTACCCAGAGTTGTCCTAGAAGCCAACCAATAGCTAAATAACCTTACCAAGCATATACCCGAGGTAATCCCACGTCACCCTATCTCATATAGGTCCGACAACACAACATAGCTGAAAATTACCCAATCCAGTCTAGCCCATAATTCATAGAACTACCTTTTCACTTCTGAAACCATCAATACGATCAAAACCTCACACCTATACTTTGAATAGTCCCGAACCAGCTGTAATAACCCATACTTGCAACCTCCGTGAAATCATATGATATACTACATAACCCAAACACTCGAAACGATAACTTCCATCCATAGCAGTTGCCCACAACACCCGAATACCGGTAGGAAACCTCTTATTAGCTAAAGTCTTATTCTAACACTTTCATATACTGCCAACCATAAATGAAACACGCGATAAACCGCAACCATTTCTCAGATCAACCATTCATGAAGCCACTTCTCTTTGACTAATACCACAACAGATTTCCGGGCTGAATCTCGATGTTATCCTTCGAACAAGCTGAAACCAAATATGTTCGTATTCACTAGTGACTCCAACGATCACCTCGAACCCAACACACCATTCTGGTGATATGACACCTCAATACAGGCCTAAGCCAAACCTTGCATGATACACGCACCAATAAAAACGGTCTGAACACACTCAAATCATGAAAAATGACTCAACGAAAGGGTTGTACCTCAAGCTCGTCCGTACCATCACAACACAAAGTTGAGACCCTGTCTCACATCGTAGAAATAGAACACCTGAATCTACCCCGAAAGGTTATTTCCCCACGTGGCCTCACCAAAATGTGCGATCCTATCCCAACACTGTTACACATGAAACACCTCAACTCACTATGCCCCAATCGACAGCCACACACCATTTGATGTCTGAAACCAAAGCAATTCATTACACCCACGGTGAAACAAATAACATACGACACGAAACCCGATATGTAACGACCCGACCGGTCGTTTTGAGTACTAGCGCTCCGTTCAGAAGTCGAAGGCCATGAACAGCTTCATTTCAGGTATTTTGACTTGTACGCATGGTCGGAATTAAGTTTCAGGAAGTTCAAAGTTAATTTAGAAAGAGAATTCTCATTTCAGAAGCTTAAAGTTGAAAGAATGAACTAGGATTGGGATTTTGAGTAAACAACCTCGAAATCGGGATCCGAAGGTTCCAGCAGGTTCGTATGATGATTTCGGACTTGGGCGTATGCCCGGTTTGAGTTTTGGATAAACCGGGAGTGTTTTGGCGCCTATTGTGGAAGTTAGCATTTTAGAAGGAATTTCATAAGTTTGGTTTGAAGAGCATTTCGGGGTTATCAATGTCCGTTCGGTATTTCGAGACTGGGAGTAGCTCCGTATGGTGATTCTGGAGTTGGGAGCGCGATCGGAAGTGAATTCGGAGGTCCGTAGACCATTTTGAAGCCATTTGGCTAAAGATAGAAATTTGAAGGTTTTGAGGAGTTTGACCGGAGGTTGACTTTTTGATATCGGGGTCGGAATCCAATTCCGAAAGTTGGAGTAGGTCCGTAATGTCAAATATGACTTGTGTGCAAAATTTGAGGTCAATCGGACGTGATTTGATAGGTTTAATCATCGAAAATAGAAGTTGGAAAGTTCAAAGTTCATAAAGCTTGAATTGGGGTGTAATTCATGAATTTAGCGTTGTTTGATATGATTTAAAGCCTCGAGCAAGTCCGTAATGAGTTTTGGGATTGGTTGGTATGATTGGTTGGGGTCCCGGGGGGCCTCGGGTGAATTCCGGGTGGTTAACGGATCAAAAATGGGATTTTTTGGAAGAAATATGCAACTGGTATCTGGTATAATCGCTTCTGCGGAAATGGGATCGCACAAGCGGCCCCGCAGAAGTGGGGAAGAAGCCGCAGAAGCGGAATAGGGCGAGGGCAGCCAGGACCGCAGAAGCGGCACTTTGAACGCTGATGCGGAACCGCAGAAGCGGTTGGCTAACCGCAGAAGCGGAAAGCCTGAAGCGATGGGAACCGCAGAAGCGGTAAGCGGTCCGCAGAAGCGGGACCGCGGAAGCGGAGAGATTTCCGCTGAAGCGAAAATAGCTGGGTAGTGAGGTTGTTTTAAGTCGGATTTTGAGTTCATTTCTCCCATTTTTCATGGCTTGGGGGCGATTTTTGGAGAGCTTCAAAGAGGAATTTCGTTGTCAATGTTAAGGTAAGTTATTCCCACCTATTATAAGCTAAATACATTGATTATGTATGAGATTAAGCATGGAAATTAGTGTAAATATTGGGGTTTTGGTTGGAAACCTAGAAGATTATAATCTTGGATTATAGCCACGATTTTGAGTATGGAATTAGGAGAAAATTACATATTAGAGTTCCCAAGGTCATGGGTAACCTTTATCTTCGAAAAATTTCGAATTCCGGGCATGTGGGCCCGAGGGCATTTTGGTCAACTTTTCATTCGGGGTTAGGAATTGTTATAAATTGAGTTGTAAAGTATAGTTGAGCATATATTAATGGATTTGTGTGATCATTGGCTAGTTTTGGTGCGTTGTGCGTTGGTTCAAGCCTTCGGAAGGATGTAGAATGCCGGTTGCGAGTCTTCGGAGCGAGGTGAGTCTCCTTTCTAATCTGTGAGGGGGAACTTACCCCATAGGTGAAGTAATTGATTATGTGCTCCTATTTGTGGGGGCTACGTACGCACGAGGTGACGAGAGTCCGTGCGTAGCTACTATTATGCTATTGTCCGGGTAGTTAGGACCCAAAAGCATGTTGCACATGGATTAATTGTTAACCCATTGGTAGCTCGAATTGTTTGACTCACATCGAATTAGTAAGTAAATTTCTAAAAGGATTAAACTTCATTTCTTAAATTGTTAAAGGAGAATTGGTTTCATTTGAATAAATATTCCCCGATAAGTTCTTATTTGACTGATTGAGCATGTATTTTATGTGCGCCTGCGTCGCATGGATGATTCGCGAGCAGGATATGTGTTTATTTATGGAACGGGCTGAACGCCTCGGTGAGAATAGATGCATCTATGGTTCGTGCCGCTCGACCCTCGGCAGTGCACAATTTACATTTCTATTGGAGCGGGCCATCGACCTCGGCATGATTTGCGCGTGTTTATCTGTTACTTGAAAATTTTAAATGTGGAATTGGCCCTACGTGGCTTGATATAAACTGATAAGATAATAAAGAACAAACTTTAGAAGCCCTGGATTTATTGTTGAAGGTGTTTACCTGTTTTTCTGGCTTCACAATCAGAACTTCTATACAAATCCATGATTTTCCTCGCACTTATAGAACATTGCTAATCGACCTCTAGTGAGTGTCGGAGTTGGCCATCTCGTCTCTACCCCTTCGGGATTAGGCGGGACACTCACTGAGTACACGTTGATTACGTACTCATACTACACTTCTGTGCATTTTTGTTGCACAGGTATATTATCCTCTAGCAGCCTATTGGGCGTAGCAGCACGGACGACTCTGGCACTGGGTGAGCTGCATTGTTCGAGACGACCCGCAGCCAGTGTAGTTCCTTTCAGCATTTTATTATTTATTCCCTGTCCACTGTATTTCGGACAGATGTTGTATTTTACTTTCTTTATCAATAGTTGCTCATGTACTTGTGACACCGGATTTTGGGATGGGTTTTAACGGATTTGTACTAATTGTTATTATTTAAATTTGAATTCAAGTAGTGAACTTTTATTTATGAAAATGGAAGGAAAAACCTTAGATTTTCAAAAGTATTAAAAGAGGAATTAATTGATAATCTAGTTGGCTGGCCTGACAGAGGTGTCCGGCGCCACCACGACCCTTAGTGGATTTTGGGTCGTGACAACATGGTATCAGAGCCAGGTTCCCGTCGGTCTCATGAGTCATTAGCAAGTCTAGTAGAGTCTCGCGGATCGGTATAGAGACGTCTGTACTTCTCCTCGGGAGGCTACAGGGCTGTTAGGAGTACTTCCCTTCTTTGTTTCCTTATCGTGCGGTCCAATTCCCTTGAGGCTTATGCCTTTGATTTCTTTCTACTCAATTTTACGCAAGCGCTGTTATAAATCAAAGATTGAAGGATTGTAATGGCACTACAAATGTGGTACGGGATGATTTACCCGGTATAGTTGATTGGACTATTATAGTCACATTACAAAGGGATATTCCATTGTTTTAGCTCCGTAACAGAACTTCTGAGAGCCTTGAGGCTAGGCACAGGTTTCCATAATGCTTATGAGTGACTATCCCGCAGTATTGTTGTGATGGTGGGATGTTTGCCCACGTGTCGGGGCAGTGAATGACTTGAAAGGAGGTTTACTCAGTGTGTAATCAATGGAGCCAGTATTTTATTCCCGGCAGGGGGAAAGCCAATCGAGCTAAGGATGGTCAGACGTGAACTAGTGGAAGTAATGAAACGTGGTAATTGCAAGTGTGAAGGAGTTCTCTTCTTTATTGGGGTGCTGTTGTCCTAATTGGACGTATTAAGTTTGTTGATGTTATTATCTGCTACAATTCGCCTTATGGCGGGATATTGTGAAATACTATTGAAGATGCAACCGTCATATATCGCGGGATGCGGTGGATTAGGATTTAATTAGTGTTTCGAATGTTGACGGTTCGATAAAGATGACCTTCAGATGGGGTTTTAGTCAGTAGCGATTTGTGGATTCGGGTGCTATGAAGATAAATTTTATTAAGACAACCACTGAGCAACAAAAGGTGAGGAGGACATATGGGAAGTGTAGGCAGAGTTTTAAAACTTCTAAAAGGCAAGGCTTAGGGAGCGCAGGCCGAACACTTGGTTAAAGGAGTGAGTTTTCCCAAAGTTGGAGAGTGGCGGGGCTGTATAGGGCCTAGTAGTAGGATGACTACGCACCTAAGGATAGTTCGGAAGGATTTGGGATTTTAGCGACAGGCAATGGAAGTCGGTAGATTAGTTCGAAGCATGGTGTTGTTATACGGCAGGAGATTGGATATGGCGAAAAGGAGCTGCATGAAGTGAAGAAAGACGTAGCATGACTTTGAAGTGAAAGGATGTTGTCGCACAATTAATGGATGTCCACGAGGGGTGAATGGACTCGTGCAGCTGGAGAGTGAGCTCAGACTCAGGATGGGTTATTGATGTCGTAGTGATGGTACCCTACGCAGCAGCGTTGGAAGATGCCGGGGAGTGATTTCGACAGGTGGGGTATTCCAGTGAGCAGGTTAGCAGTCGCGTGGTTGGCGAGGCTTCTGCGGAGAGTTCTACTGGATATGCAGCAAATGGAATTGTTGTGTGAATGGTGTTAATGATTTAGAGTATCAAATTGAGTTTCTACGGTACGATACCGAGAATGCCAGCGATTGTCGGTGCGAAGGTGGATGATAATTCAGAATGTGAAAGATGGGGATTTACATGAGAATTCTGAGAATTTGCGGCGGATGATAGCGCAAGGTTATGCCAACAAGAGATTAAGAATAATGGTGAACTCAAGAGTTTTGTAATAATGGCTTCAAGCTAAGTGGGAGAGTCCCACCACTTACGATTTGGGCTTCATGGTTAGCTACTTGCGAGGTTTCTGGTTAATAGCATACTGAGGGGTTGTCTCAGCTATGGAAAACTACCATAAGTAGTAATTTGAGCAGAAAAATTATTAAAGGTGTGCTATGGTTGGCCTTATGGCTCATGTTCGAACTTGGGAAAGAATTCGGGATTTATGCCTTGTATGGAAGCGGGTTTTAACGGGAGTAATTCTGCTAGGTACCTCGTCGAGAGGGTATTCCTGTGTTATGAGATCTATGAATCCGATTATATTCGGGACCAAGTCAGGGCGGGTGGCTCTCAGTGACGGTCCTAGTGAATTCAAGAGGTAAAGTGTGGTGCCTAATGATGACGAGCTTATAGGTACAATCAAGAATCAAGCTTTGTAGCAGCTTATGAGAAGAGGCACGAGATGTTCCGTGATGGTTGGCTTGTGATGTAGCAATTGGGAAGTACGAAATGGTTCGTAGGAGTTGAGACAGCATGGTCTCGTGATTCAAGGTCACTCGGGATAAGTGCAGATGGAGTAGGTTATGTGTTGGATGGAGGTGGCATTATCTCCAAGGCAATCAAGGATAAATTGGAAGAAGGTAGATTGATTAGCCATAATTAAATTGGAAGACTGGTGTCAGTGATCAGTTCCTTCAGCGTGATCAAGTTGCGCAAGTGATTTGTGACGGTACGTGTGAGGCTTATCGGCCGCCGTAATTGATATTATTCAGAAGCATTCTTCTATTATTGTCTGTTATGTGTAAGCAGATCCCGGAAGGGTTATGGTGGCTTGGACCACTACTCAGAGATTTGCATATTCTACAGTCATGAGAATTTGCCTGTGTGTTACTATGTTCCTCCTGAAGTGAGTTCAGTGAAAGCTTTTATGTAACGAAGTGTTAACCTATTAGTGGTTCCGAGTTATGATGAAGAGTCGTGTTCTATCGTATATTGGCATGTCGGGTGCAGTGAGTAGTATGAAATTTGAAGTGAGAATCAAGGTCGCAGTTCGGTGTTGACAAGGATGTCACGGGCTCGGATGAGCAAGGAAAAAAGGTTGAATGATTAAGTGAATTGGTATTGTCTTCAGCGTAAGCCTGAGATCGATGTGTTGTGAAAAAGGCTTTGCATCCTGGTAAGGATTCTTGATCGCTTTTCAGCGTTAGTGTATCCGAAGCTTTAAACGTACGGACTCGATATTTATTTTAGAAGATTGTGGGAGCGTGTCCCACGGGAAGATTGTGTAAGTGTGGCAGGTAGTCACTTGATTGACTAAAGATTTAAGCAAGTATGAGGATTGTGGTAATAACATTTGTTTGAGAAACTATGCCTGGAGGGCACTTTGTGTACTAGGTATGAACTGAGGAGGCTGCTCCGGTTATAATGGTTGTTCTTATATGTTACGAGGCAAAAGGGAGTTACTATGGACCTTTGAAAGGTTATTAGCCAAGCTGGTACAATCAGAAATCGGCTTGGGATCAGTGGATTGATTTATATGTAAACAGGGCTTTATATCAGGCCAATTGTGTATGTTTCAGCGAGCGTTCCTCATGAAGGGACAGTCGGGGTGTTATTTTCTCATCAGCTATTCCAGGTAATGATGTATTGCGCCGTATGAGTTGTGAGACGGCTTGAGAAAATTGCTTACGTGTTGAGAATCCGCGTAGAAATGATGTGTTATGAACAGGATGGCTTTGAGATTTATGTTGTATATTGCACCTTAGTTGTGCTTGAGTTTTGTAGCCTATAGTGCTATGTGTTTTCTCAGGGATGGTATTATGCACTTAGCGTGCTTGCGATTGAAATTCAATGTTTTGTTGTAATAAGCAGATTTAGCTCGAAGTGCAATCTCCTTCTGTGAGATCTATCTGTGGATCGGGTGGCACGCCGCCATGGGTATGTTACTTGGATCGGGTTGCGCGCCGCAACAGTGTGATGTCGAGTCTAGTTTTCTATATGCTATTCCTTTATGTGTTTCACTTCCTATTTTTTTTGGGAAAGTCCGTATTAGTGTGGGGTTTAGATAATTCCTTCTAGAATTCGATTTCCTGTTTGTGTGGTGTTCGGATTGGTGGCCTATTGGCGCATGGTAGCATCATATGAGATTTTAACAATTTCTGGGGTGGCTTATTGCCTAAGTAGTTGTATCGGATGAGACGAGATCCCTTGATCTAGTATTCTGTGCAATCCAGCTATATGAGGTATGTTATGGAGATAAGGCCATTATTGGGTTCAGAATGAGGTGAAGGTCTTGTCAGAAGTGTAGACCTAATGTTTTGTTGACTCGGCGATTGATTATGAATGTTGGTACATCTCTTCCGTCGTGGCGGTATGGTAAAGGTTAGGGTAATACTTGTATATGTCATGGGATGCGATGGGAGCATCGGATCGGTAGAATTTTGGCTAAGTTGATCAGAGAATATTATTG
>NC_031990.1:9326661-9327837 GCF_001879085.1 Nicotiana attenuata
GTGATTTGCGCATGTTTATCTGTTACTCGAAACTTGTAAATGTGGAATTGGCCCTACGCGGCTTGATATAAACTGATAAGATAATAAAGAATAGACTTTGGAAGCCCTTGATTTTATTGTTGAAGGTGTTTACCTGTTTTCTAGCTTCACAATTAGAACTTCTATATAAATCCATGATTATTCTCGCACTTATGGAATATTGTTTATTGACCTCTAGCGAGTGTCGAAGTTGGCCATCTCGTCTCTACCCCTTCGGGATTAGGCGGGATACTCACTGAGTACACGTCGATTACGTACTCATACTACACTTCTGTGCATTTTTGTTGCACGGACGATTCAGGGACTAGGTGAGTTGCAGTATGCAAGGCGACCCGTGGCTCTTTAAAGTCCCTTTCTAGTAACTGTATTTCTTTTCCATCCATTGTATTCCGGACGGATGTTGTGTTGTATTTATATCCTATTCAGTAGTTGCTCGTGCACTTGTGATACCGGGTTTCTAGGATGGTTTCAGCAAACTTTGTACTAATTATTGTGATTGAAGTTTGAATTCAAGAAATGATCTTTATTTATGTAAAACGGAAGGAAAAACCTTCGATTTTCAAAAGTATGAAAAGAGGAATTAATTGGTAACATAGTTGGCTAGCCTGACAGCGGTGTCCGGCGCCATCACGACCCGTAGTGGATTTGGGTCGTGACAACATGGTATAAGAGCTCTAGGTTCCCATCGGTCTCACGAGTCATGAGCAAGTCTAGTAGAGTCTCGCGGATCGGTACGGAGACGTCTGTACTTATCCTCGGGAGGCTGCAGGACTGTTAGGAGTACTTCCCTTCTTGATTTCCTTATCGTGCGGTTCAATTCCTTTGAGGCTTATGACTTTGATTCCTTTCCACTCAATCTTACGCGAGCGCTTGTTATAAATCGAAAATGGAAGGATTGCAATGGCACTGCAAATGTGGTGCGGGATGATTTTCCCGGTATAGTTGATTGGACTATTATAGTCGTATTACGGAAGGAATCTACATTGTTTAGCTCCGTAACAGGACTTCTGAGAGCCTTGAGGCTAGGCACAGGTTGCCATAATGCTTATGAGCGACTATCCCGCAGTATTGTTGTGATGGTGGGATGTTTGCCCACGTGTCAGGGCAGTGAATGACTTGAAGGGAGGTTTACTCAGT
>NC_031990.1:9327846-9384989 GCF_001879085.1 Nicotiana attenuata
ATTATGTGCTCCTATTTGTGGGGGCTACGTACGCACGAGGTGACGAGAGTCCGTGCGTAGCTACTATTATGCTATTGTCCGGGTAGTTAGGACCCAAAAGCATGTTGCACATGGATTAATTGTGAACCCATTGGTAGCTCGAATTGTTTAACTCACATCGAATTAGTAAGTAAATTTCTAAAAGGATTAAACTTCATTTCTTAAATTGTTAAAGGAGAATTGGTTTCATTTGAATAAATATTCCCCGATAAGTTCTTATTTGACTGATTGAGCATGTATTTTATGTGCGCTTGCGTCGCATGGATGATTCACGAGCAGGATATGTATTTATTTATGGAACGGGCCGAACGCCTCGGTGAGAATAGATGCATCTATGGTTCGTGCCGCTCGACCCTCGGCAGTGCACAATTTACATTTCTGTTGGAGCGAGCCGGCGACCTCGGCATGATTTGCGCGTGTTTATCTGTTACTTGAAAATTGTAAATGTGGAATTGGCCCTACGTGGCTTGATATAAACTGATAAGATAATAAAGAACAAACTTTAGAAGCCCTGGATTTATTGTTGAAGGTGTTTACCTGTTTTTCTGGCTTCACAATCAGAACTTCTATACAAATCCATGATTTTCCTCGCACTTATAGAACATTGCTAATCAACATCTAGTGAGTGTCGGAGTTGGCCATCTCGTCTCTACCCCTTCGGGATTAGGCGGGACACTCACTGAGTACACGTTGATTACGTACTCATACTACACTTCTGTGCATTTTTGTTGCACAGGTATATATACCTCTAGCAGCCTATTGGGCGTGGCAGCACGGACGACTCTGGGACTGGGTGAGCTGCATTGTTCGAGACGACCCGCAGCCAGTGTAGTTCCTTTCAGCATTTTATTATTTATTCCCTGTCCACTGTATTTCGGACAGATGTTGTATTTTACTTTCCTTATCAATAGTTGCTCATGTACTTGTGACACCGGGTTTCTGGGATGGGTTTCGACGGATTTGTACTAATTGTTATTATTTAAATTTGAATTCAAGTAGCGAACTTTTATTTATGAAAATGGAAGGAAAAACCTTAGATTTTCAAAAGTATTAAAAGAGGAATTAATTGATAATCTAGTTGGCTGGCCTGACAGAGGTGTCCGGCGCCACCACGACCCTTAGTGGATTTTGGGTCGTGACATTGTGACTACTTGGAATTCCAACTTCATGAATTGCCCTGTCCACATGCAATTGCTGCTATTAATAAGAGATATTTGCAGAAATCTAAAAGGTTCAAGTTTCTAACTTATATAAGCTAACTTCAGCTAACTTCAACCTTCAAAATTTAAAAAAATTATACACAAAAATATAACAAAGATTTTCATTTATATAACAACATAAAACATTAACAAAACACGTCCATCATCAAAACATTGACGAAACAAAAAGAAGAATCATAAAAAACATTAAAAAAAAGCACAACATAAAAAAATTAAAAAAGGATTACAAAAACTAAGCATCATCACCATCATCAGAACACTACTCATCAATTTCTCGAAATATCTCATCATCATCAGTATCGGAGATAACTATAGGATACTCGGGCAAAAGACCATAAAGTCCAATGAGATCAATCTTCAACTTGTTGAATTCATCACGCAACTGACTTTGTTTAACTATTACTCTGTCCATAAGAGAAAGAAGAATCTTCAGGTTGTTTTGCAGCTTGGCATAGTCGTCCCATCTGGGAAACTTAAAACAATCAAACTGCTGCACGACCTTATCAAACGAGGTTAAATAACCTTCACAACTACCTTCCAAGTTAAGCCCGTTCTGGAATGATTCATCGGCAAAAAACTCTGGTCTGATTCTCTCCCAATCAGCCTTTATTTGACCCCACATATGCATAAGATTAGACATCGGTACGTTATTGTACCACTCACACTTCAAACTCTCCCACTTCTGCATAATTTCATCCATTGTAAGCTTCCTACTTCCGCTTGCACCAGACATTCTTTCTTTAAAAAAAGCTAAAAGGCTAAGGATGAATATAAATTTAAAGAAATATGATAGAAGTCTATGGATGACTATGAAATTTTCAAGTGAAGAGATTATTAATATAGCCAAAGAGTGCATGTAATCAATTTAATATCTATAAATGTAAAAGTAACTTTTCAGGTCTGTTTACTATTTTACGTTCAGAGAAATTGAATGAAACAAGATAAGTAGGTGGTAAATTCAAAAAGAAATGTAACTTCAGCCCTAATAAGTCCACAGTTTTTCTATTATAAAAAAATAACTTCAGCCTGAAAAAATTTCACATAATCAATGTAAATGCAAAAGTAACTTTTCGGGTCATTTACTATATGGTCAGACATATTTAAATGTAAGATGAAGTAGGTGATAAAAGACAAAAAGTAGCTAGTAAATGCATAAAAGATAAGTATCAAGTTAAAAAAAAATACCAAAACATGCTGAAGTTTTTGTCATGAGCTTTTTCAAAAACTTTAGCAGAAGATGCTGAAGTTATTTAGTTCAATTGTAAAAACTTCAGCACGAAATAAGCTGAGGTTTTTGTCCTACAGTCGACACTTTTGTTATGAGTTTTAGCCAAAACTTCAGCCTAAAAAGCAGAAGTTAAATACTTCATGCTGAAGTTTAGCATGCTGAATTTCAACAAAAATATACTTAAAATTCATCAAAAAAGAGACAAACGTATTTCATTCAACCCAAGGCAACTAAAAAACTAATTAATGCGAATAGAACAAAAATTTAAAAGACAGACATCACATAATTCACACAAATTAATGTATATTCACAAAATCCAATTTTGTTTTCACTTACATCCTCGGAAAAAAAGAAAAAAAAAATTCATTTACAAGTTATTCTCTATTGAAAAAATTCAGACAGAGTCTCTTCATATTCTCCATAGTCATGTCCTAGTTGCTCTTCTGGAGTTTCTGTAACGACCCGATCGGTCGTTTTGAGCATTTGCACTTTGCTCGCCAGCGCTCGGGCATGAATAGCCCCGTATGATGTGTTATGACTTATGTAAATCGTCGGTTTTGGTTTTTAGGATAATCGGAATAGATATGGAAGGATGATTCTCAACTTGAAGCTTTCAATTTGAAAGGTTTGACTCAGTCTTGACTTTTAGTATTTGATCCCGGATTTGGATTTTTATGATTTGGTTAGCTCCGTTGGGTGATTTGGGACTTAGGAGCGTGATCGGAATGTATTTTGCAGCTCCGTGGTAGATTTAGGCTTGAATTGGCGAAATTGGAATTTTGGTATTTTTTGGTTGGTAGTGAAAATTTTGATATCGGGATCGGAATGGAATTTCGGAAGTTGTAATAGGTCCGTTGTGTCATTCGTGACGTGTGTGAAAAATTTTAGGTCATTCGGACGAGGTTTGATAGATTTTTTGATCAAAAGCAGAATTTGGAAGTTTTGGAATCCTTAGGCTTGAATTCGAGGGTGATTTGGTGTTCCGGCATTGTTTTGAGTGTTCTAAGGGTTGGTACAAGTTTGAATAGTGGTAGGTGACTTGTTCGTACTTTTGGCTGAGGTCCCGGGGGCCTCGGGATGATTTCGGAAGGTTGTCGGAGAGATTGGAATTTAGTTTGAGTAGCTTCAGCTGCTGATCCTTTCATAACCGCACCTGCGGATTGGGGACCGCAGGTGCGGGCCCGCAGAAGTGCAAAAAGGGGCGCATATGCGGCCAAGGTAGTGGAGGACTGGAGCCGTAGATGTAGAGAGTTGGGCGCACCTGTGATGGCGCAGGTGCGGGCGTTTGAGCGCAGGTGCGATTTTGGACGGATAAGTGACTTCCGCAGGTGCGCACCTAGGACCGCAGGTGCGAGAAATATGACCGCAGGTGCGGTATTGCTGGGCAGAACATATAAATAAAGGCCTTCGAGAATTTTTGGGTTATTTCATTACTTTCTCATACGGGTTGGAGCTTATGGGAGCAAATTGAAGAGGGATTTCAAGGGGATTTCGTGGAGGTAAGATTTTTGGAACCAAAACTTGTCTCTATGGTGATATTTTACTGTTTAGGCATGAAATCTGTGGAATTTAGTGGTTAAAATTGGGGGTTCAGGGCTTGATATTTGAGACTTTGATTTAGGGATTTGAAGGGTCGTTTGTGGTCGGATTTTGGCGTATTTGGTATTATGAACTCATGAGTGTAAGGATTCTAGTTTTGTGAATTTTATCGAAATTCGAGACGTGGGCCCGGAGGTTGGGTTTGACCAATTTCGGGATTTGCGATGTAATTTGATTAATTTCATATGGGTTTCACTCCTTTAGCGTATATTGATGGTTATATACTGATTTTGGTTAGATTCGGGGCATTTGGAGGCCGAATCGAGAGGCAAGGGCGTCATGAGCTAGAGTTTGGCTTGGCTTAAGGTAAGTAACGCTTCCAAACTTGGTTTTGAGGGTTCGAAACCCCGGACTATGTGTTCTATGATTACTATTGAGGTGACACAAATGCCAAGTGACGGGCTTGTCGGCGTGCACCGTGAGAATTGCGGCCTGGACCATTCTATGGCACCACTTAGTGACTCTTTCTTGCTGATGTCTGTGTTGTAATTATGTGATTAAGTTAATGAGCTGCAAATCATGCTAATTATCATGTTAAGGCTTCACGCCAATACTGTTGAGACCCGAGAGGTCGTTTCTTGCTGTCATAACATTAGCTTTATTGATATTCTGTACTCAGTCCTGTTCATGCATATTATATCATGCCTCAGTGTCGATTATTGTTATCTGACACATCATATCATTGTTCGAGCTAGTATCATGACATTTTGAGTCCGTACGTGTGAGACTGGAGAGTGATGGCTGAGTGAGGCCAAGAGTGTGATATTGAGTGACAGTACGGGATCGGGCTACACGCCGCAGCGAGATATTGGACATGCCTTCGTTGGTTTTGTTATAGCGCTTGGGCTAAGAGAGAAGCCCTTCCGGAGTCTTTACACCCCCAGTGAGCGCAGTTGATGATATTGAGGGATGGATCTTCCCTGGACATGGATCTTGTCCGAAGTATTTATATTTGGAGATGGATCTTCTCCATAGGCTGGAATGGCCTTCCTCGGTACTGGATGACTGTTGTCAGTGATGTGTATATATTCCGGGATGGATATCCCTAGGCCTTGTGAGCCATATACAGTACCGAGTGGTTGTGAGTTTGTTATTGATATTATCTTGAGATGGATCTTCTCCGTAGGCTGGAATGGCCTTCCTCAGTACTGAGTGATTGCTGTCAGAGATGTATATATTCCGGGAAGGATCTTCCCTGGGCCGTATGGGCCATATACAGTACTGAGTGGACGAGCATTTGAGGTTGTGGGCACATGAGGTACTCAGCACGGTGCATTCCATACAGCATATGCATTGACATGTAGATGTAGCAGAGTTACACTCCTTTACCTTATTCATACCTGCTCTATTTTACTGTTCGAGTTGTTTATTTAACTGAAAGCATGCCTACGTTTCTGTACATTATTTCTGTTACCTTGAGGAGGTTGAGTTCATCACTACCTATCAGTCCAAAGGTTGGACTTGTTACTTACTGAGTTGGTGTACTCATGTTACCCCCTGCACCTCGTGTGCAGTTTCAGGCACTTTGGATCCAGTGGCGGATGTTTGATCGAGGCTTTCGACTTAGAAGATTATTGAGGTACCTGCATGGCGTTCGCAGGCCTTTGGCTCTCCGACTTTACTTACCAGTTCGTATTTCCAGTTGTTCCCCTTTAGGNTCTCTTCCAACTGAACTTTGCTAATATGATTTTTTTAGGAACTCCCGTCTTCTTTCATAAGAGAAAACAAGAAAATGTTGGCAAAGACATGCTTACTGGTGTGCAGCTGGGAGTTCGTGCGAAGCAAAGATAATGAAGGAGAAGTCCAAAATACTTCATATGTGAGGGAGAGTGGCCACATTTTGTGGTGCATTACAAACTCGAGCTCCAGGACATTTTGCTCTTTTTACTAGTTGATAAATCTAACTTTTATGTCGTGCCCTACACCAAGAGCAAAATGTCCCAGAGCTCGAGTTTGTGATGCACCACAAACTGTGGCCACTCTCCCTCACATATTAAGTATTTGGACTTTTTCTTCATTATCTTTGTTTCCCACGAACTCCTTGCTACACCCAATAAGCATGTCTTTGCCAATATTTTCTTGTTTTTCTTTGAATATAAATTTAAATAAATATGATAGAAGTCTATGGATGACTATGAAATGTTCAAGTGAAAACATTGTTAATATAGCCAAAGAGTGCACCTAATCAAATTAATATTTATAAATGTAAAAGTAACCTTTCAGGTCTGTTTACTGTTTCACGTTCAGAGAAATTTAATGTAACTGTTAGTCAGATTTTGAAAAAAAATCTTCAGGACAGCTTGCTCTCACTCCAACTTCCGAGTCCTTACCCATC
This sequence comes from Nicotiana attenuata, assembly GCF_001879085.1. Taxonomy (NCBI): domain Eukaryota; kingdom Viridiplantae; phylum Streptophyta; class Magnoliopsida; order Solanales; family Solanaceae; genus Nicotiana; species Nicotiana attenuata. Next base: position 9,334,268 of record NC_031990.1, read on the forward strand.
TAGTTCTAATACAAACTTCCGACCTACTTGTACGTTTCCCGGCGAGCTACAGTGACTTCGTTTCCGGNGTTGATAAATCTAACTTTTATGCCGTGCCCTACACCAAGAGCAAAATGTCCCAGAGCTTGAGTTTGTGATGCACCACAAACTGTGGCCACTCTCCTTCACATATGAAGTATTTGGACCTTTCCTTCATTATCTTTGCTTCCCATGAACTCCCTGCTACACCCAATAAGCATGTCTTTGACAACATTTTCTTGTTTTTCTTTGAATATAAATTTAAAGAAATATGATAGAAGTCTATGGATGACTATGAAATTTTCAAGTGAAGAGATTGTTAATATAGCCAAAGAGTGCACCTAATCAATTTAATATCTATAAATATAAAAGTAACTTTTCAGGTCTGTTTACTTTTTTATGTTCAGAGAAGTTGAATGTAATAAGATAAGTAGGTGGTAAATGCAAAAAGAAATGTAACTTCAGCCCTAATAAGTCCACAGTTTTTCTATAGTAAAAAAATAACTTCAGCTTGAAAAATTTTCACATAATCGATGTAACTGCAAAAGTAACTTTTTGGGTCATTTACTATATGGTCAGACAAATGTAAATGTAAGATGAAGTAGGTGATAAAAGACAAAAAGTACCTAGTAAATTGTAATGAACCGACTGGTCGTTTTGAGTATCTACACTTTGCTCGGTGATTTAGAGCCAAACTCTGTGTTTCGAAGCCTTTAGAGCCTCATTCTAGCCTTCCTTTATTTGCGTGCGCAGTCCGGGTATTGACCCGGGAGGCTTATATGCAAAAAAAAAACTGATAAAAACAAGAATTTTTGCCTAAAAAGTTAATTTTAGTTGATTTTAGTCAACTTTTTGAGTAAATGGACCCGGACCCATGTTTTGACGGTCCCGGTGGGTGGGTATTGAAATATGGGATCTGGGCGTATACCCGAAATCAAATTCCGAGGTCCCTAGCTTGAGTTATGAATTTTTATTGAAAACTAAAAGTCTGAAAAATCTAATGTTTTTAAGAATTGATTGAATGTTTGGCATTGTTGATACCGGGTCCGTATTTTGGTTCCGCAGCACGGTACAGGTCCAATATAATATTTTTGACTTATCTGTGAAATTTGGTGAGAAACGGAGTCGGTTTGACGTGATTCGGACGTCCAGTGGTAAAAATAGAGATTTCAAAGCTTTCTTGAAAATTTCATTTGATTTGGTGTCCAATTAGTAGTTCTAGGTGTCCCTTTGGCAATTTGATCGCGCGAGCTAGTTCGTATGATATTTTTAGACTGGTGTGCACTTTTGGTTTGGAGTCCCGAGGGACTTGGGTGTATTTTTGGATCATTGGTTGAGAGACTAGTAAAGTTAAGAAACTTGGGAGTTTGACCATGGTCAATATCGGGTTAAGACGACCTCTTTTCAGTACTTTGAGTGTGCGAGCAGGTCCGTAGCGTGTTTTATGATTGAAAGTCATATATGATTTGTGTCCTGGAGGTTCCGGATGAGTTTCGGGGTGGTTTCGGATCATTTCGGAGAAGTTTGGGTTTTGCTGGTTTCTGGTGCGACACTGTTCATTCGCAATTGCGAACCTTTTATGGAAATTGAGGAAAAGCTGTTCATCCGCAATTGCTAACCATATTTGGCAATTGCGAAAACACTGTTCATCAGGAAATGCAAAGTTTTTTTCGCAAATGCGACATCTGTAGCCTGTTAAGTGCCGAGAATTCCGAGTTTTTGCTTCATTTTTCATATTTTTGAACCCTATTTGAGAGGGGATTTTCATACCAAAACATTGGGACAATATCTTTAACCAATTTCCAACTATATTTCATAATTTTATACAAGATTTAATATCAAATTCATGAGAAATCTATGGAAAAATTGGGGATTTTGTCAAAGTTTTGAAAAATGAAAAATTGAGATTTGAGAGTCGAATACCACTCGAATTTGAAAACAAAACACAAATTTGGACTCGTGAGGCTGTGGGTAGTCAAGACCTACCCTTGGACCCGGGTTTTGATCGGGCAGGCCCGGGGGTTGACTTTTGTTGACTTTTTAGAAATTGAATAAAAATCATAGCTTTATTAGTTGAAATTATTTTCTCTTGCATTGTGTGGTGTATTCAAGTCGTCATTGGCTAGATTGAGTCGAGCGAGGCGAATTCATAGAGGAAAAGGCTAAATTGAGTGTTGGATTAGCCGAATTGAGGTAAGTGTTTTGCCTAGCTTTGTTAAAGGAATTTTTCCTCCTATTTGTCATTGTTTGCTACATGTGGGGGTGATACATATACGAGGTGACGACCGTATATGTATGTGCCAGGGTTAATCATGCTCCGGGGGGGGGGGGGGGAGAATTTTGTGACATTCTGCTTAATGCCTTGTTCGACTCTTAAATACTAAGGACATAATATTAAATGATAGATATCAATACTTAGTTTGTTATAACTTGATCAAACTTGATGGGAAGTGTAAGAATACATTGATGTCTCTAATTCGGTCATCTCTATGCGAAATCAGTACTACATTACTATAACCGAGTTTCTTGAGATGCTAGGCTCTATACTTGTGTTGTGGATCATTTATGAGATTCGTGGAAGTATTTGAATAATACGGTTCTTGAGGGTTGTTGAACCATTGTTGACTTGGAAAGTTGTGATTTGGAATGTGTTTGGAATATCCGTTTAAGCACTCTCCTTGATGTTATTTGTGCTTCCTGCCTTATTTCTCATTGATACTAATATGCTTGGTAAGAAAGAGTGTAAAGCACGAAGGGTGATGCCGTGCCATTGTTTATACGTTATCATGTGAGGGAGAGTGTAAAGCACGAAGGGTGATGCCGTGCCATATTATTGAGAGTAAAAGCACGAAGGGTGATGCCGTATGATCAAAGCCAACCCTGCACTACTATTGAGTAGCGAGAGAGGTCAAAGCAGCTTTTACCCGATTTAGGGTCGGGATCGATTTCCACAGGGAGCTAGATATTGGAGTTGGGTGTCTATCTAAAGTGGAGTTGTGTATTTTCTCCAAATTGCACTTCTACACATTTTTGGTTTTAATTATGATTCTATTTTTATAAAACTACAATGCTCAATTAAACTAAAATAAGCTAGGATTAAACTATTGCGAGTTGTTCAAATGATTAAAAGGCACTAGGGTGGTGGCTTTCGCCTAGGTGGTCAATTGACAGATTCTTGAGTCTAAAGCTAGATTGTCACATTTGGGGAGTATGATATAACCAATGCTCGATTCTACTCACTCTATACCTCTCGGTAGTTTGAGTGATTTTGCCCGAATTGACTTTCTCAAGACCAATTAGGTATGCAAATTTGCACAAGCAATTAAGGTTCAAGTCGGGTATTACGATCTCTCGGTTTAACCCTTTAATTGGGGCTATCAATTCTCTTGAGTGACTAATTTTAGAGACTTAGGCTCTCTTTCTCAAGAAGAACCAAAATCAACTAAACACAAACTAGTGTTTGCAACCACTAATTTAGCAATTAAACATGAAATTAGCCCAAATATCAAACACCCATAGTCAAACAAGCCCTAAAACTCAACACCCATCAATTATCCACACTAGGGTTGAGCCACAACCCTAACTGATGGGTCTATCTACTCATAATTAGAGAGAAAAACAAAGAAATAGATGAAGATAAACTCATAATAATTAATTACTAAGAAGAACTTGAAGATTCAATGGTGAAATTAAGCTAAAATTACTAGAAATAGCAAAATAACCCAAATCACGAGCGCAACTCTACGTACAAAACTATCTGCTTACCTAAAAATGGGAAAAGAATCTATTTATACTAGGCTAAAAATCTCGGACAAAAATACCCCTGCGGGGCTAGTGCGGACCGCACAAAATCACGTGCGGCCGCACTAAGGCTCTTGACTTGAATTTCCAGCTCTCTGAACTTGGGCAATGCGGATCGCACAAAGTCTAGTGCGGCCGCGGTGGCTTCTAGTGCGGTCCGCATGAAATGGAGCGCGGACCGCATTGGGCTTCAAACTTGAAATCCGCAACTCTCTGAACCTTCTTTCTGCGGACCGCACTAAATCGAGTGCGGCCGCATTGATCCAAGTGCGGACCGCACAAAACCTCGTGCGGCCGCATTGCCTTTGTGCCTGAGTAGCAGCCTCTCTGAACCTCACTTGTGCGGACCGCACAAAATGGTGTGCGGCTGCATTAGCCCTGTTTTGCCTGAGCTTTGTCTTGTCTTTGTACTTGTGCAAGTTTCACTCCTTTTTGAGCTGATCTTTGACACCTTGTTGATCAAACCTGCAATCAAGTACAACTTGTGAGCCTTTGGGACTATTTTGTACACATTTCTAATCAAAACTTGAGCATGAAGGAGTGTAAAATGCGTCAGATTCCAGTTATCAACTCCCCCAAACTTAAGCTTTTGCTTGTCCTCAAGAAACAAAATAAGACCCACCCCTTAAGAGAAAATCCAAGAAAATTCAGCTATCCTAAAGTAACCTCATCTAGCATCAATTGGGACTAACAATTGCCCTCAATACAAATGAATCATTAACAACATTTACTCTTTCAAACACCATGGATTAAGTGCGACAAAAGAGCATCAAGAGTTGACTCGACACATCAAAGAACTCTTTCTATTACTTTGGTCATTGTGGAACCCAAACTCACACATCCTCAGCTCTCCCTAACCAAACCTCACCATTAGAATAGTGGCACTCAAAACGAGGTTAATGGAAATTCACAAGTCCGGCTCTAAGTACCATATGCTTGCCCCTTATGTGAGTCACCACTAATGTAGGCTTCATTCAACTAGAGATCATATAGGGCTTTTGTGGAGTCATGGTGAAGGCTTTTGGTTCCGGGTAGGCAATGTTTGGTCTAAGTAGGTTCCATCTTCCCTTAAGCACTTCTTTTGTTTCATTTTGGCACAAATTCACTTGACTTTTTGAGTCTTTTCACTTCTTTCAAGGGGTTAGAGAGACACAATGTCACTCTTTCTTATACAATTCAAATCTTTTCTCCTTTCTCAATTTTCCACACCTTTCATTCTTTGCTTTTCTTGAATACCTTTAATTCATTTCCACATTGAGTATTCTTTTTGTCTTTTTGCTTTTCTTTCTTTTTCATTGCCTTCCCTTTTCTTCATATTGTACCTTTTGTTGACCACTTTGTTGCAATCCTCATATCTCCCCCCAAACTTATACTTTTGCCATGTGCTAAGGAAGATCGGGTGCCAAGAGAGGGTATCTTTTAGAATGTAAAGGCTTGTATCATGGTTCTTGAAGGAAAAGGTTTAAGCGTCAAAGGGTTGACTGGGATTTTATCTTTGGTAGGCTATGGAAGTGTTCAAGCTATCATTTGGATCAAGGAGAGCCTATAATCATGTCTCAAGTCAAAGTTCACTTAGGATTTCGCCTCAACAAACATTCAAGGCAAGTTCTAGACCAATGGCTCGGGACTAGTACTTGCAATGCAATTTCTCACCACACAAGCTATGGGATTGCTAAAGACATAGAGTCGGGGGCCCACAACGACCTTAGATAAGATTTGACCACATAATGGTCCCGAAAAACCACTTGATGATTATCGGTCAACGCAAGAGTCTCAAGGTTACGACTTTCACCATCCTAAACACAACGATTTGTTTTTGACCATGAGATCAAAGGCAAATGTGCTAGGCCCAAGTGAAGCTTTGCTTGAGGCACCCTTAACCACTAACTACNCACCACGGTCATACCACCCTTCTTTGGCACATACTGCACCGGTGAAGTCCACGAACTGTCAGAGATAGGGTACACGACTCCGGCATCTAACCACTTGATCACCTCCTTTTTCACAACTTCTTGTATTGCCTCGTTCAGCCTCCTTTGATGTTCCAATGAGAGTTTTGCATCATCTTATAGAATAATCTTGTGCATACAGAATGCGGGGCTTATTCCTCGAATATCAACTAAAGTCCATCCAATTGCCTTTTTCCGCTTTTTGAGCACCGCCAATGTGGCATCTACCTGCATGTTAGTAAGACAAGAGGAAAGAATAACTGGTAAAGTTGAATTAGGGCCTAAGAATTCATACCTGAGGTGTGGAGGCAATGGCTTCAACTCAAACACCGGAGGTTCCTCAATTGAAGGCTTTGTTGGAGGGGTCTTTCTATTTTCAAGATCCAAAGAGAATTTCCTAGGCTCATAAGAATAAGAGCCCATTCCATGTAAATCATTCACGCACTCCACTCGGCCTTCATCATTATTGACATCAAGATTCAACAATACGGCCTCCAAAGGGTCCTCTACATTGATTATTGCACTAGTATCATCAATTATCACAGCCGTGACAAGATCCACAAATGAACACACTTCTGTACAATTGGGCTGCTTCATTGACTTGCACACATGAAAAACGACCTTTTCATCACCCACCCTGAAAGTGAGTTCCCCTTCTTCCACATCTACTAGAGCCTTCCCCGTAGCAAGGAAAGGTCTCCCCAATATGATCGGGACCTCATAATCTACCTCGCAATCCAAGATCACAAAATCAGCTGGCAAGATAAATTTGTCCACCCGGACGAGCACATCATCAACAATACCCAATGGTTGCTTCATTGATCTATCTGCCATTTGCAATCTCATGGAAGTTGGCCTCGGTGCCATTTGCATCTTGAATATCAATCGTCACTTCTTGATTCACGTTTTCACCAACCACATTCTCAACCACCAAAGGAACTTCATCTTCTTGCAACTCAACTTCATCACCCAAAACTTGCTTTTGTTTGGAGGCGTTCACATCACCGCCTCTTCCACTCCGTGTAGTTACTGCCATAACTTGATTGTTACCACCCTTTGGGTTAACCACCGTATCACCCGGTAGAGCCCCCTTTGGGCGAGTATTCAAAGACTGTGAGATTTGGCCTAGCTGGACCTCCAAATTCCTGATTGAAGTGTTGTGAGAAGCCAGTTGTGCATCGGAGTCAGCATTCTTTTTCATCATCTATTCAAACATCATTTCAATTCTACCATTTTGTTGTTGGAAGAACTAGGACCCTGGGATGGAAAAGGTGGTGTGTTGCTCGGTTGCTGGTACATTGGGGGCCTTTGAAAGCCTTGTCCCTGATTTCCTTGGTTATTGTTCCATCCACTCTAGTTGTTGTTGTTTCCACCCCAATTGTTGTTGTTGCCCCAGTTTCCCTGATTGTTCCGATTGTTATTTTTATTTCCCCAATTGTTGTTTCCTTGTTGTTGATTGTTCCAATTATTGTTGCCTTGTTGTTGGTTACCCCAATAGCCATGGGATCTCCACTGTTGTTGTCGGCTAGAAGAATTTCCTCTTTGACCTTGGTAATTATTCACGTATTGCACCTCTTCATTCTGCCCATCATAACAATCATCTTGGAATCCACCACAATCATTATCAAATTGATCCGAATTTCCTTGGTTCTGTTGACCTCTCTGTCTTCTGTTGTTCACATGCATGTTAACACCCTCCATGGCATTTACTTGGCGAGGATTCTGAACTTGTTGCAACCGTGCCTTTGCTAATTGGTTAATTGTTGTTGTAAGTTCTGCTATAGCCTGTCCATGGTCATGTAGTTCTTTGTGCAAATGAGTGACCGTGGGGTCACCCTGTGGCACATTGGCTCTACTTTTCCAGGCGAAGGATGTGTCAGCCATTTCATCAAGAATAGCACAAGCTTCATCATAAGGCAGCTTCATGAAATTTCCCTCAGCCAATTGATTCACTATGCATTGGTTCATTGTATTGATGCCCCGATAGAAGGTCTGTTGTATCATTTCCTCTGTCATATCATTGTTGGGGCATTTATTCACCATAGTTCTATATCTCTCCCAAATCTCGTGCAATGGTTCGGTGGTCTCCTGCTTGAAGGCTAAGATCTCATCCCGTAGTGCTGCCATGTGCCCTGGTGAGAAAAAATTGGCAATGAACTTATCCGCCAACTCATCCCAAGTTGTGATGGAATGGTTGGGTAGTTGCTCAAGCCAATCCAATGCTTTTCTCTAAGTGAAAATGGGAAAAGCCTCAATTGAAGTGCATCCTCGGACACATTGGTTTGCTTGCTCCCCCAACAGGTATCCACGAACCCCTTGAGATGTTTGTAAGCATTATGAGTGGGAGCACCCGTGAAATACCCACGCTGCTCCAATAATGTCAGCATCACGTTGGTTATTTGAAAATTGCCTGCCCGGATCCGGGGCGGAACAATTGCACTTGCATAGCCTTGGTTGGGAAGAACTCTAGGAGCCACTCTTGGAGGTGGCGGAGGAGGGTCTAGAATATTTTCATTTGCATTGGCCTGGCGGCCTCTACGTTGTTCTTGAGGTACAAAAGGCACCTCTTCATCTCCATTTTCATCAACCTCCTCCCCCGCATTCACGTTTACAAGAGGGTCATTAGCATTTAATGCCATTTTGTACCTGAAGTAATGACACAAACAAATTAGTAACAAAGAAGGAAAGAAGAACAAAACACAAATCTATTTAGATAGATAGCCAAAATCGTTAGCTCCCCGGCAACGGCACCAAAAAGTTGATCGAGGCCAACCCTGCACTACTATTAAGTAGCGAGAGAGGTCGAAGCAGCTTTTACCTGATTTAGGGTCGGGATCGATTTCCACAAAGAGCTAGATATTGGAGTTGGGTGTCTATCTAAAGTGGAGTTGTGTATTTGCTCCAAATTGCACTTCTACACATTTATGGTTTTAATTATGATTCTAATTTTATAAACTACAATACTCAATTAAACTACTATAAGCTAGGATTAAACTATCACGAGTTGTTCAAATGATAAAAAGGCACTAGGGTAGTGACTTTCGCCTAGGTGGTCAATTGACGGATTCTTGAGTTTAGAGCTAGATTGACACATTTTGGGAGTATAATATAACCATTGCTCGATTCTACTCACTCTATACCTCTCGGTAGTTCGAGTGATTTTGCCCGAATTGGCTTTCTCAAGATCAATTGGGTATACAAATTTGCACAAGCAATTAAGGTTCAAGTCGGGTGTTACGATCTCTCGGTTTAACCCTTTAATTGGGGCTATCAGTTCTCTTGAGTACGCCCCAATTCCTTGTTGGACTAATTTTAGAGACTTAGGCTCTCTTTCTCAAGAAGAGCTAAAGTCAACTAAACACAAACTAGTGTATGCAACCACTAATTTAGCAATAAAACATGAAATTAGCCCAAATATCAAACACCCATAGTCAATCAAGCTCTAAAATACAAGACCCATTAATTACCCATACTAGGGTTGAGCCACAACCCTAGTTGATGGGTCTAGCTACTCATAATTAAAGACAAAAACAAAGAAATAGATAAAGAAGAACTCATATTAATTAATTGCTAAATTAAACTTGAAGATTCAGTGTTGAAATGAAGCTAAAATTACTCAAAACAGCTAAAATATTCGAACCCACGAGCGCAGCTCTCAGTACTAACTATCTGCTTTACCTAAAAATGGAAAAGAAGCTATTTATACTAAGCTGAAATGTCTGGATAAAAATACCCCAGCGGGGTTAGTGCGGACCACACAAAATGGTGTGCGGCCGCACTAGGGCTCTGAACATAAAATTCCAGCTCTCTGAACTCAGGCAACACGGACCGCATAGAATCAAGTGCGGCCGCGGTGGCTTCTAGTGTGGTCCGCATGAAATGGAGCGTGGACCGCATTGGCTTCAATCTCCAAAACTGGCACCTCTCTGATCTTTGGTTCTACGTACTGCACTAAATCGAGTGCGGCCGCATTGACTCCAATGCGGACCGCATTAAATCTCATGCGGCCGCATTGCCTGTTGGCCTGGAAATCACCTTCTCTGATCTCACTTGTGCGGACCGCACAGAATGGTGTGCAGCCGCATTGGGCCTATTTTGCCTGAGATTTGTTTTGTCTTGGTACTTGTGCAAGTTTCACTCCTTTTTGAGCTGAACTTTGACATCTTGTTACTTTGTTGATCAAACCTGCAATCAAGCACAACTTGTGAGCCTTTTGAGACTATTTTGTACAAATTTCTAATCAAAACATAAGCAAGGAGGAGTATAAAATGTATCAAAATCCCTAGTTATCAGGAACGCCCCTGCATCGGAAGTCTCTCTATTATGGGCATCCTGTATCTCCCTCGGAAAGGATGCCGGACCCGACAGAGAATCATCCACGTCAATAACCCCGGCTGGATCGATTGGGGACTTCTCTTGCCTCCAAGGAGCCTTAGAGCTGGGGGCCCCCAACACATCTATCGAACGCCCCTCGGCTCGGGAAATGTTTTGGCCTACGATCGGCTCAGGGACATCACCCTCGAGAGCCTCCTCGGCCCGAGGTGGGACAACACCAGCAACTCCTGGTCTAGAAACCTTCGGCTCAACAGCCATCGGCTCGGCGAGACCTAAAGCAGACGCGCTTCCCTTTCCCCAGTGTTCTAGTGAGGAGTCGTCTTTCTCTTCGCCCCCAGCTCGGGGACTCTCTACTTCTTCCAAAGTTAAGACCGCTGGATCAACCTTAGGCTTTTGAGCTTTAGCCTTCTTCGGTTTCGGGGACTTAGTCGGAGATTATCTTTTTCTTTTCTTCTCCTTGGTAAGTTTTGGGGCGCCTTCGTCCCCGGAGGGGGTTTCCTTCATCAAAGAGGCCTCCCCCAGGCCTGCACAAAAACAATGGGTAGATATAAAAAATAAGAATACAGTCAAGGGATATCTCCTGTAAGGAGCTCAAATACGGCTGAAGAAAAACCTCACCATGATTTTTAGCTTCCCATCGGGCCTTGGCCAGATCCCGCCACACGCGCTTAGCATACGGGCAAGTTGAATCAAGTTGGCGAACCCAGCCCGAGAGATCCTTAACCGTGCTGGGGTACCACTCAACAGCTGCACAATCGAAGGGAGTTAGTTCAAGGGGCAGATGGTCCAAAGGAAAAAGAAAATATTTAATTAACATATTCACTTACGATTCATATTCCATTCCTCAGGGAACGGCATCCTTTCAGCGGGAATTAGATCCGAGGTCCTAACTCGGACAAAGCGGCTCATCCATCCTCTGTCTTTGCCTTCATCGGTGCAAGTAATAAAGGCCTTCGAGGCCCGATGTTGAAGCTTAATATGACCACCTCGATAAAGTCGGGGGTTGTACGTCCTAATCAGATAGTCAAGGGTAAAAGGCATCCCCTTGACCATGTTCGTAAAATGCCTAGTCATGTAAACAATGCGCCAGAATGATGGATGGATCTGGCCGAGTGTCACCCGATATTATCCGCAGAAATCGAGGATCAAGGTTCTATCGATGGCAAGGATGGTTCCACCTAGGGCAAAAGGATATGTGTATATGCTATGGAAACTGGGTTTGTGTTTCGTCACATCTTCCTCCCGAGAAGGAATCTCCACTTGTACCACCTCTCCCCAGCGGCAATCCACTTTCACCTTCCCAATGTTGGTTATCAGGCTAATATACCGGGACATGGGTTCGCATCGCCCCGGTTTCAAAAAAGGCTTGTCAACCGTGAAGTCGGAGGATGTTTCACAGGGTCCGGGGATGCACTCTTCAAGGCATGGAGGTACTATGGTCTTTATCCTTAGATGAGCGTGAAGATGAAGAATCTTTGTCATCTTGGAAAACGGTTCTAGAAGTCTTCACCATTTTTTACTGAAATATCCTAGAGGAAAAAAGAAAAACTAGATGAGAGATGAACACAAGAAAAAAGTGAGAAGATCTACTGAAAGTTTGGAGATATGATGAAGAGTAAGGAGAGAAGGATTGGAGTATTTATAGAGGCCAGTAGTGCACGTTGGGGAAAGCCATGGGACGGCCGACCGTCGTAAGAAATTCGAGGCTTTTCAAGAGCCGTACAAACGCGACTTTTGAACATCCCTTTCTTGTCACATTAACTGCTCACATGACATAATCGACGTAATTATGGAGGCATTAAAGAGTTGAAGAATTCAAATCGTTCCTTGTTATTTCATTCCAAGGAACGCGGGGACTATCTATATACGGTTAAAATCAAGGAAGGTCGATTCTTAGGCTTCTATGGCATTCCAAGCCCAACCTCGATGGACTCGAAGCATAGCCTAAGACTCGGCCCTGAAGCACCGCCTCGAGAGGGTATGTCGAAGTCTCATCATAGCGTACCTCGAGGTAGCATGAAAATCGACGATCGTCATGGAAAGGCGGGAATTTCCCAAAGGGCACGTGATCGGAACTAACAGTGCCTGCAAGAATAGGACAAGTCAGTGTTGAGCCATAATACAGTTGTGTCAACGGCATTTCCCCCTCATTAACAGATATGTACTATGTTGGGACTCCCCCTCCTATATAAAGGGGACCCTTGTCACTTTGTAGACAGAGGATTATTGAATACACATATTATTGAAGATATTAGAACATTCTCTTCTCTTCTTGCTTAAACGTGCTCAACAATTACTCTACATATTTATTGCTCGTTCATTTGTTGTTCATCATTTGCTCGTTTATTGTTCATCATTTGTTTGTATATTGTTCTTCATTTATTGCTCGCCATCGACCTATTGAAGGCTGCCCTCGAAGTCCCTCATCACGGAGCTCGAGGTCCTCAGCCTTATAACCTCACTGGTTTGTTTATCATTTCTTGTTCATTCACACTTAGCATTATCCCCCCAACAACCGGTTTTAAGATAAATCACGTATTTTTAGAACCACAAATCAAATATAATTATAAATACCATTTTCAAGGTAAACAAGCACCTATATATAAGGAAGCTCCCATTGCTATACTAGATAGACAAGTTCATAGATTGAGAATTAAGGACGTAGCTTCGGTTAAAGTACTTTGGAGAAACAAGAATGTGGAGGAAATGACTTGGGGAGATGAAGAAGACATGAAGTCTAGGTATCCTCACTTGTTTCCACTTCCGGAGGAGGATCGGACTGAGACATCACAGCCTTTAGGTACATATATGATACTATTTTCTTATGTTAGTTACTGTCGTTATTCATCTGAGGCCATCAGTGTTATTGATGATTATGGACCGAATGTCTTTGTATTGTTGGGTTTGCTGCATGACAGGTTGGTAGTAGTACCTTTACAAAGGAGACTCTGCCAAAATTTCTATAGATCTCTGGGAGTTTAATATTCGAGGACGAATGTTTCTAATGGGAAGATTGTTACACCCTGTGCATCTTGTGGTGATGTATAATGAATATGAGACTTGTTAAACATGATTTAAATGAGTGTAAAGTCATAATAGGACTATATATGATGATTGGATATAAAATATAATCTTTGGAAAAAATCGGATTTAAGTTGCGAAAAAACGACTAAGGATTTGCCTTGTAATGAAGCTATTTGAGAAATGCATTTTGTGTGTTATGTGAGGTTGTTTTGGGACATATTATATACCAAATTTAAGGTCTTGGAATATAATTTCCAAAACTCTTAATTGTTTATTCATACGATGTTCGGATAAAAAGATATAAGCTTCTACAGATGGGCCAATGCTAGGGTACCAAACTAGCACCTCTTTGACTTTATATATATATATATATATATATACCACGACCACGAATAGAGAAGACCATAATCTTATCCTTAAGCTTTCGACAAGGGTTTCAAAATAGATTAACATCTCGGGTATGAAATCAAGAAGTGTTAATATTAGAACAATCCCTACGACGTAAGTATCAATATACCACCTCTCTTTTTCTTTGAAGTTTGAGTTTTGGAAGGTACTTCACGATTAAGAAAATACATACTTGCTGTATTTAAGTATTTTAAATATCAAGTAAGGTTGATAAATTTATTTCCTAATAGTTAGAACTCACGGGACGGTGATCGGAAGACGTGAGTTCGATCTATTCCAATTGTAGTGGACTATTTTGTAGTCCACTCATGTTGGCCTCTTGTGCTACTGATTTATGGATTTTGGAAGGATAAAGGCAGTGGAGAAATGCCACATGTGGTAGGGTAGTGGTCTGGTCACTCGTCGTTGCAATTTCAGTCTAATTGATAACTTATTGATTGGTACGTTATGGTATATTTGGGTTTTTTGTTGTATTAAAGATCCCGAATTGTAGTAGGTTATTTTTGTGTTGCTGATTGTATTGTGTTGTTTTCTCGCCTATAGTAGGTTTGAGAAAGCAGTAAAACTAGGGGAAATACTGCCCGTTTTGTTACAGATTAAGTTACTTTCGTTATATAAATGAGAGAGTCGTTCGTTGCTTGACAATAGCTTCATTGCTGTTGTTGTAGACTAAGGTGCAGTGAGCTGAGTTTAGCATTCTTATTGTAAATATTTCTATAAGGTATGTTAAGGTTATCCCTTCTTTCCTTTTGGCATGATCCATATAATACAACTAAACGAGCAAACACACAACTTTCACAAATGACTCTATTATTAGAAGTACTATGGTTGCCTATATTCTTGATTCTCCATAAGTCCTATTATTATATCGTCTGTTCATGGACTCAAAAAATATTTAAGTTGATAAAGTTTATTTCGTGATATTAACAGAAGGCACATTGATCTTATGACATACCGAGAGATCTTATTGACTTACTTTTTATGCATTGAATTCATTTATATATGTACATTTACCCATGACTAGATGGCGTTATATACGCGTGTATTATATGTATATGGGGTATGGGGTAAGGTTACAACATTATATACGCACCACCACCTGATCAGTTGGTATACGTTGATGATTTCGCCCACTGAGGCCGAGATGATATGATGGGATACCCTCAAAGGCTAGATGATGTGATGTACACATAAACCTATTCATGATATGACATTTATACGCATGACATTATAAATGTTTCATGATTCATAGAGCTATTCATACTTACAGCTTGATTCCTTTACTCCATGTTTCTTTCATGTCTTTTATATACTGATTTTTATGCCTTACATACTCGATACATTATTCGTACTGACGCCCATATTGCCCCGGGGCCTGCATTTCATGCCCATAAGTGCAGGTAGACATGCGACGGTCCCCCTTATTAGGATCATAGCTCAGCGAGAGTGTGTGTGCTCTATTTGATCTGGAGCTGCTATTGGGTTTTGGTACGATATTTTTGTATATATATATGGGTATGTCGGGGCCCGGGCCCGTCCTTTATATAGGTTTACACTCTATTAGAGGTTTGTAGATAGTCATGTATAGTTGGATAGTTTGTGGCCTTGTCGTCTTCAATTTTTGATATATAGTTGTCCATAGTATCCTTGTCGGTTGGCCCTACCGTATTCCGCATGTATATGTATATATGTCTTTTGGCATGTTTCCTCATGTATGTTATTTGTGTGATTCTGCAATTTATTGACAGATGTTAAGCATGACCTACCCTTATTTCATGTTTATGTCTTAGAGGTATGCTTAGGGGTGTTCGACAAGTAGGACTCGGGCACTTGTCATGGCCCGTCAGTTAAGGTCATGACAAAAGTGGTATCAGAGCAGTTATGTCCTAGGGTTGTCTACAGACCGTGTCTAGTAGAGTCTTGTTAATGAATGTGTTGTGCGCCACATTTATAAATAGGAGGCTGTAGGACATATAGGATGTTATCTTCCATTCTTATCTTGGATCGTGCGATATAAGGATTTATTTTTCTAACGATATGTTATGTTATTAGTGATGCCTAAGAAGGCTACAGCTGCCCAAAAGGGCAAGTAAGTGGCTGATGAGACTATGACTCGAGCGCCACGAGTTACCCAGGCTCCGGGAGAGTCTTAGAGTGAGACTCCATCTCAGACTTCACATACCCCTACCCTCTCCAGAGGAGATCTGAGGGTCATCAACTCCAGCGCCCTCCCTAGTACCCCCAACTCCTCAGCCAGATACAACGGGTCAGGAGATGAGAGATGCTATTTAGCTATTGACTCGATTAGTGGCCACACAGGTTCGGCGACAGTAAGTAGGTATTAGACATGCAAATAGTGCTATCAGTACTAGGGTTTGTGATTTTATTAATCTAGACCCTACGATATTCACTAGAGTAGATCCAAACGAGGACCCTCAGGTATTTATCGATAGGATGCAAGGACTTTGAGTGTAATGAAGGTCACATCGACTGAGTCAGTTGAGCTAGCTTTCTATAGACTTCGGGATTTTGCAGTTAATTGGTACGAGTCTTGGGAGTTGTCCAGAGGTGAGGATGCCCTTCCAGCAGTATGGAAGGAGTTTACATAGGCTTTTTTTTGTCATTATTTTCCACTTGAGCGTAAACGGGCCAGAGTTGATAGGTCCCTTACCCTTCGGCAGGGTAATATGAGTGTTCGAGAGTACATCCTTCAATTTGATTCTATGGCTAGGTATGGTCCCACTATTGTAGCAAAGATGGAGGATCGGGTTCACCGGTTCGTGATGGGGTTGGAGCCGCACCTGCTTAATGATTGTATGTTGGTATCACTTCAGCTAGGCATGGATATTTCTCATATTCAAGCATATGACCAGGGTGTAGAGGAGCATAAGCAGAAGTAGAGGGTTGATCGTGAGCATGATAAGGGCCAGAGTATGAAAGCGAGATCTTCAGGTCCTTTTGGTGAGTTTTGAGGTGGTCAAAGACAGCAGTACCCGAGGTATCCAGCCCAACCATCGGCTAGTGCACCCCCTCAGTTTGCCAGAAGAAGATTTGATGGTTCCACATATTAAGGGCCACTCAGAGTTCCAAGGCCTCTAGTTCTCAGTATCGGGGTGAGTCAAGTCAGATGAGGCCGCCCTTGCCACGATATGCTCAGTATGGTAAGCACTATGTCGGGCAGTGCCTTATGTGGTTGGGTGTTTGTTATACTTGTGGTTATCCAGGCCACATTATGAGAGATTGTCCAATGAGAGGTGGTGCAGGTATAGTCCAGCTAGCGGAATCTGTAGCTGATTCGTCATCATCAGTACGCCCCCCAGGCAAGGTTTATAGACACCAGCCGGTCGTGGTAGAGGCAGAAGTGGAGCATCTAGCTCGAGCAATCCTCAGAACCGCATTTATGCATTAGCGGGTCGACAGGATCAGGAGTCATCACCTGATATTGTTACAGGCATATTATCAGTCTCCTCATATGATGTTTATGCATCGACTGATCCAGGTTCCACCTTATCGTACGTCACACCATTGGTTGCTAGTAAGTTTGGGATAGAACCTGAGTTGATTGAACCTTTTGAGGTGTTTACACATGTTGAGGATCCAGTGATAGATAGACGGGTATATAGAGATTGTATAGTAGTTGTTCATAGTCATTCTATAGTAGAAAACCCGATTGAGTTAGATATGGTAGAATTTGATGTTATAATGGGTATGGATTGGTTGGCTTCTTGTTATGCTAACGTTGATAATAGATCAAAGATGGTTAGGTTCCAGTTTCTAGGGGAGCCAGTTCTAGATTGGAAAGGCAATACCGCATCACCAAGAGGTAGGTTTATTTCCTATATCAAGGCAAGGAAGATGATTAGAAAGGGATATATTTATCACTTAGTTCAGGTACAGGATGTGAAAGCAGAGTCACCGACCCTTCAATATATCCTGGTAGTTAATGAGTTTCCATATGTTTTTTCGATGAGCTTCCAGAACTTCCGTCAGAGCGGGAGATTGAGTTTTCTATTGACATATTACCAGATACTCAGCCAATATCTATTCCTCCTTATAGAATGGCACCTACGGAGCTGAGAGAGTTGAAAGAGCAACTAAGGGATTTTCTTTAAAAATGCTTTACCCGACCCACGATTTAGAGTTATCCACGGTGATTCATGCATTAAAGATGTGGAGGCACTATTTTTATTGCATACGCGTTGATATCTATATGGATCATAAGAGCCTTCAGTATATCTTTAAGCAAAAGGAATTGAATTTACGTCAGAGGCGGTGGTTGGAGCTATTGAAAGACTATGATGTTGATATTTTATACCATCCAGGGAAGGCGAATTTAGTAGCCGACACCCTCAACCATAGATCTATGGGTAGCCTATCATATTTACAGCCAGAGAAGAGTGAGATAGCCTATGAGATTCATCAGCTAGCTAGTCTTGGAGTTCGATTACTAGATTCAGGTGATATCGGAGTTACTATTCAAGACATGACAACATCCTTTTTAGTAATTGAAGTGAAGCAACACCAGTATGAGGATCATGTGCTAGCTCATTACGCAGATACATCCCCTCCAAAGGAGAAGACATTATTTGAGATTACAGGAGAAGGAGTCCTCAGATATCAAGGTCGATTATGTGTTCTTAATATAGCAGGGCTACGTCGGTAGGTTATGGGAGATATTCACTATTCTCGTTATTCTGTTCATTCAGGAGCGACGAAGATGTATCATGATATCAGGCAGATATATTGGTGGGACAAAATGAAGAAGGATATAGCAGAGTTTGTTGCTCAGTGCCCTAATTGTTAGTAGGTTAAGATTGAGCATCAGAAATCCGGTGGATTATTGCAGGCTATAGAGATTCCGACTTGGAAATAGGAAGTAATTAATATGGATTTCATCATAGGTTTACCTCGTACCCAGCATAAGTTCAATTCTATATGGGTGATTGTTGATAGACTTACAAAATCAGCCCATTTTCTGCCTGTTAGGACTACATATTCAGAAGATGATTATGCAAGGCTTTACATTAAGGAGATAGTACGACTTCATAGTGTCTTTATATCTACTATCTCAGATAGAGGTGCTCAGTTTATAGCTAATTTTTGGAGGTCCTTTCAAAAAGGATTGGGGACTCAAGTAAGTCTTAGTACATCATTTCATCGGTTCATCCACAGACAGATGGTCAGGCTGAGTGTACTATTCAGACACTTGAGGATATGCTATGGGCATGTGTGATGGACTTTAGGGGTAGCTGGGATGATCATCTTCAGCTTATTGTGTTCGCATATAATAATAGCTATCATTCTAGCATTCAGATGGCTCCATACGAAGCTCTTTATGGAGAAGTATTGGTCACCTATCGGATGGTTTGATGTTGGGCAAACTAAGTTAGTAGGACCAGACTACAACAGGCAGTTGAGAAGATTAAGCTTATACAGAAAAGGCTATTAGCAGCTCAGAGTCGTCAGAAGTCCTATGCCAATAATCGACGACGAGACTTGGAGTTTTAGGTAGACAACTGGGTATTCCTAAAGGTATCACCGATGAAAGGCGTTATGAGATTTGCTAATAAAGGAAAGCTTAGCCCTCGCTACATTGGACCTTATAAGATCATATACAGAGCATATGAGTTAGACTTGCCTTCCAACTTGGAGTCCATACATCCAGTCTTTCATGTGTTTATGCTCTGTAAGTGTATCGGAGATCCTTCTATATTCGTTCCAGTTGACAATGTTCAGGTCACAGAGCACCTATCATATGAGTAAGCTCCCATTGCTATACTAGATAGACAAGTTCAGAGATTGAGAACTAAGGACACAACTTCGATTAAAGTACTTTGGAGAAACAAGAATGTGGAGGAGATGACTTGGGAAGCTGAAGAAGACATGAAGTCCAGGTATCCTCACTTGTTTCCGCTTCCGAAGGAGGATCGGACTGAGACACCACAGCCTTTAGGTGCTTATATGATGCTAGATTCTTATGTTAGTTACTGTCATTGGTCGTGTGAGGCCATCGTTGTTATTGATGATTATGGCCCGAGTGGCTTTTATTGTCGGATTTGCTGCATGACAGGTTGGTAGTATTATCGTTACAGAGGAGACTCTGCAAAAATTTCTATAGATCTCTGGGAGTTTAACATTTGAGGATGAATGTTTCTAAGGGGGAAGATTGTTACACCATGTGCATCCCGTGATGATATATAACGAATATGAGACTTTTTAAACATGATTTAAATGAGTTTAAAGTCATAATAGGACTATATATGATGTTTGGATATAAAATATAAAGTTCGGGAAAAATCGGATTTAAATTGCGAAAAAACCGACTAAGGATTTGCCTTATAATGAAGCTATTTGAGAAATGCATTTCGTGTGCTATATGAGGTCTTTTTGGGACATATTATATACAAAATTTAAGGTCTTGGAATATAATTTCCAACACTCTTAACAGTTCATTCATATGACGTTCGGATAAAAAGATATAAGCGTCTGAAGATGGGCCAATGCTAGGGTTCCAAGCTAGCACCTCTTTGACTTTTCAAAAGTGGATATATATATATATATATATATATATATAGAGAGAGAGAGAGAGAGAGAGAGAGAGAGAGAGAGAGAAGACCACGAATAGAGAAGACCATAATCTTATCCTTAAGCTTTCGATAAGGGTTTCAAAACAGATTAACATCTCGGGTACGAAATCAAGAAGCGATAACATTAGAACAATCCCTACGATGTAAGTATCAAAATAACGCCTTTCTTTTTCTTTGTATTTTGAGTTTTGGAAGGTACTTCATGATTAAGAAAATACATAATTGTTGTAATAAAGCATTTTAAATATCAAGCAAGGTTGATAAATTTGTTTCCTAATAGTTAGAACTCACGGGACAGTGATCGGAAGACGTGAGTTCGATTTATTCCAATTGTAGTGGACTATTTTGTAGTCCACTCATGTTGGCCTCTTGTGCTGCAGATTTATGGATTTTTGAAGGATAAAGGGTGTGAAGAAACGCCACATGTGGTAGGGTAGTGGTCTGGTCGCTCGTCATTGCAATTTCAGTCTAATTGATAACTTATTGATTGGGTATGTTATGGTATATTTGGGTTTTTTGTTGTATTAAAGATCCCGAATTGTAGTAGGTTCTTTTTGAGTTGCTGATTGTATTGTTATGTTTTCTTGCCTATAGTAGGTTTGAGAAAGCAGTAAAATTAGGGGAAATGCTGCCCGTTTTGTTACAGATTAAGTTACTTTTGTTATATAAATGATAGAGTCATTTGTTGCTTGACAATAGCTTCATTGTCCTTGTTGTAGATTAAGGTGTAGTGAGCTGAGTTTAGCATTGTTATTGGACATATTTCTATAAGGTATGTTAAGGTTATCCCTTCTTTCCTTTTGGCATGATCCATATAATACAACGAAACGAGCAAACACACAACTTTCACAAATGACTCAATTATTAGAAGTACTATGGTTTGCTATATTCTTGATTCCCGATATGTCCTATTATTATATCGTCTGTTCATGGACTCAGAAAATATATAAGTTGATAAAGTTTATGTTGTGATATTAACTGAAGGCATATTGATCTTATGACATCCCGAGAGATCTTATCGACTTACTACTTATGCATTGAATTCATTTATATATGTACATTGACCCATGACTAGATGGCGTTATATACACATGTATTACATGTATATGGGGTATGGGGAAGGGTTACGGCGTTATATACACACCACCACCTGATCAGTTGGTATACGTTGTTGATTTCGCCCATCAAGGCCGAGATGATATGATGGGATGCCCTCAGAGGCTAGATGACGTTATGTAAACATATACCTATGCATAATATGACATTTATATACATATGCATGACATTATAAATGATTCATGATTCACAGAGCTATTCAGACTTACAAGTTGATTCATTTACTCCATGTTTCTTTCATGTATTTTATATACCGATTTTTATGCCTTACATACTCGGTACATTATTCGTACTGATGCCCATATTTCCCGGGGGCCTGCATTTCATGCCCGTAAGTGCAGGTAGACATGCTAACGATCCCCCTTATTAGGATCCTCGCTCAGCGAGAGTATGTGTGCTCTATTTGATCCGGAGCTGCTATTGGGTTTTGGTACGATATTTTTGTATACATATATGGGTATGATAGGGCCCAGTCCCATCCTTTATATAGTTGTACACTCTATTAGAGGTTCGTAGATAGTCATATATAGTTGGATAGTATGTAGCCTTGTCTTCTTTTATTTTTGATATATAGTTGTCCATAGCAGCCTTGTCGACTAGCCCTACCGTATTCCGCATATATATGTATATATGTATTTTGGCATGTTTCTTCATGTATGTTATTCATGTGATTCTGGTAACGAATCTGGTAACGATAACAGTAATGATTCCTTCTGGACTCTTATCACGAATTTCTGCAACAACTAGGACTCACATTCAGTGATCCTAAATATGTCCGCCTTCATGTCTTAGACCTTTCTAGCCCTGGCATGAGACTTTATAAAGGAATCTGCAAGAATTTCAAAAGAGTCAATTGAATGCTCAGGTAAAAGTGAATACCATGTTAGGGCCCCCTTTGTGAAGGTTTCTCCAAACTTCTTCAGTAGAACCGATTTGATCTCATGTTGAGCCAAATCGTTCCCTTTCACAGCCGTGGTATAAGTTGTGATGTGCTCTTGCGGGTTTGAAGTCCCATCGTATTTTGGTATGCCTAGCATCTTGAACCTATTCGGAATTAACTCCGCTGTTGCGCTCGGTTTAAACGAAAACTGAATTTTTTTTTCTAATCCGGGCCCTTTAAAACTAGTGGTGCACCTGGAATCTGATCCATTCGGGCGTGAAACTCCTTCGCGTTTTGATCCATCCATTCATTCATTTCCCTCATGAATATCATAAGCTCGGTCTTGAAGGGATCATTACTGTTATCGTTACCAGATTCGCTACCGGTCCCCCCGGCAACGTCGAAACCGACCTCACCCCTCGGGGTATTGTTATCAGCTCTTTGAGCTGTTTGATTTGCAGGAATATGAGAGAAACCGGATCCTTTCCATTTGCGTTGTTGGAAGCGCTTGGCAACGCTTGCTTCAATTCCTTCATCACTTGATCTTGCCTTGAGAGGTGACCTGTGATGCCTTTTTGTTGCTCTCTTAGGATTTATACTATTTCCACAATGTGTTCCTATTCCGCGTCATCGGGAGCTTCCATACATGTCGGTGGTATTGTCCTTCATGAACCGGGGTTGCCTCGTCACCCTTGTTGCGGGTGTCGCTAATTGAATCCTCATGTTGAGGCAGATTTTCATGTCCCTCAACATTGTGTGCGATGTTGACATCGTTAGCTGCCATTTTTTATTTCTTGCTACGGAACAAAGAATCAAACAAGTTAGTAATAAACGCAAGGATCAACTCAATTACGCAACTGTCTAAGTTCCACGATGGCGCCAAACTGTTTACCCGTAAAACGGTACAATCGAATTTGTTACATGGTTTATAGACAAGGGAACTGATTTGATCCAAAAATAGTAAATAAATAAGGTTAAAAGTAAGTCTTAGCGATTAAGATTGAAGAAGATGGCAAGAATGGCTCCGAGAACAGCGTCTCCGATGATAGAAATAAGAACAATATAAAAACCAAATAAGGTTGTTTTAATTGAGAGCGGAAGTGTAATATAACATAAGTTTTGCCAAGCATTTCCCCCCTTACAATGGTTGTTGAGCCTACTATTTATAGCTATACTTAGTGAAACAAGATCATAGGATCAAGCCCCTCTTAAATGACAATAAAGGAGCCATTGATGGATATGTAACGACAAGCCATGAACGCAAATATTCTCTGTAACGGCTGCCCATTTAATGTTAGAGAATATTCTTCACTGAATGATATCTGATGGAAAACATTCGAACTGCTCCCGTTGACCAGGCTCCTACCAGGGTTTATCCGATGCCAACTGAAGTTATTGTTCCCGGTACTAGTTATCATGTGATTCGCCTTTTATCCATATTCAGTTCCACATGGCATGCTATTAATTGATCATTTATTATGGATCAATTTACCCTATACAAAAGGGAAACTTTTGTCAAATTTGGTGGTGGACCCATACTATGAAATTGTTCAACGAGAAATTCAAAGACTGGTATGACTATGAATAATACAACAAGAACAACACAGTAAAATCTCACAAGTGGAGTCTGGGAGGGTAGTATATATGCAAATCTTACCCCTAGCCCGAGGGAGTAGAGAGGATGTTTCCGGAAGACCCTCGAATCAAGAAGACAAAAAGAGAGACAGTATATCAATACTATCAATTGAAAATAATAGAAATAATGACATTATCATAAGAGGCAGAGAATAGATGAAAAGCAATAATAATAACCAGTAAATAAGGCTCGGTTCAATGAAAAATGGGAGAAAAATGTGTACATAACATTAACTACTAGCAGTCTAAGACAATAGCCTATCAAACTAGCCTTACACCGGTACAAAGTAGAAAAATGCTCAACTACCTCCCTACCTACAACTCTAATGCTCGACCTACACACCTTCCTATCAAGGATCATGTCCTCGGAAATCTGAAGTCACGCTCTGTCTTGTCTGTTCAGCTCTCCCCAATACTTCTTAGGCCGCTATCTACCTTTTCTCGTACCTGCCAAAACCAACAGCTCACATCTCCTTACCAGGGCATCTGGGCTTCTCCTCCTTACATGCCCAAACCATTTGAGCCTTACTTCCCGCATCTTGTCGTCCATAGGAGCCACGCCCACATTCTCCCAAATATCTTCATTCCTAATCTTATCCATCCCAGTGAACCCGCACATCCACCTCAACATCCTCATTTCTGCTACTCTCATCTTTTGGATATATGAGTTCATAACTGGCCAACACTCAACCGCATACATCATGGCCGTTCTAACCACCGCTCTATAAAACTTACTTTTGAGTAACGGTGGCACTTTCTTGTCACACTTTCAAAAAATTCAAGTTCCCAAAAACTGATTTAGGGCAGTCTTTGGGTGAAAATTTTTCTTCCACTCACAAAACTTTAAATTTTCTTCAAATAAAATGCATGTCCAAACACAATTTTAATTTTCAAAAATTATTTTTTAACACAACTTCAAAAACTCTTTTTCCAAGTTTCAATCAAATCTATATCTAAACGCTAGCTAAAAGTTCAGACATTATCAGTGAAGTAGGGGGCATTTGTAGGCATACAAAATTTTATTTGAATCCATAAGAAATTTGGATTTAATCTCAAATATATTTTTGTCGAAATAAAAAATTTGTCTAATATAATTGGATTAATAATATAAGTCCAACATATATGAGTTAAATAAATAAGGCCAAGTCCATTGAGCTAGCCCATTTAATTGGGCTAAAAATGGTAAGTCCACTTTATTAAGCCCAAGATATTATCTTCTTAGATGCCCAGTTTGGTGCCACGTGTCCAATGACGTGGCACGCCAAGCCAAACGTAAGAGCCAATGGGATCATGCCACATGTCATAATGATAAGTCAAATTGAAAGACCAATAAAAATGTGCAACATGTGCAAGTGACTTGTTCTGGCCAATCAAATACGGCCTTGTCACGCTTCAATCTGATTGGTCAAAAAGAGTTTGTTCTCTTCACGACTCTTCTCTCCTACAACTATAAATATGGGTTTTCATAAATTAGAAAAGACACCAGAAGTTATAACAAGATGCAAGAGAGAGCTCGTGGATCAAACTCCACAAATTTCTCTACGTGTTTCAAGCTTCAAGCAATCAAGTTCAAGCTCAAGAAATCAAGTTCAAGCTCAAGAACGAAGAACAAATTAAAGTTCAAGGAGTACGAGTTCAAATCAAAGTTCGTGCTATTTGAATTCAAGATATCGTTCATGGCAACAAATATAGATTCAAGATCAAGTTCGAAGGCCCTTGAATTTATCTACTATTGGAAAGAAGAATCAGAGGAATCATAGAGATTGTAATACTCATATTGTTTAAAACAAATACTACGATTGTTGCAATATTTTTCGGTCTCGATTATTTTCTTGACGCAAATTTATTGCCTACAATATCCTTTTAAATAGATAATGGTGAGAATTCAACGTGTTCGTTTTCATTTTCATTTTTTCTTATATGAAGTGAATTTCAACATATATGTCTTTAAAAATAAAATAAAAATGTTAAGATTAAATAATTTCTGCTGAAAAGAATTAAATAATTTCTAAAATAAGAATGTATCGAAAGAAAACAAACCTTTTTTATTGATTTTTTCTTCGCACTCCAAAAGACGGTTAATGGGTCCCGCACTAACCGTTGGTCTTTTCCAAGTTCTCTCTTCTCAAACATAGGAATGCATGGACGAAGCCAAAACATTCCCACCAAAAGCACCATTTTCTGATCATTTTTCTCAAACCCTAAGTTTAACCCTAATCCAAATTGAACCCTTTCATGTCTCTTTGCAATTTCAAGATAAATTTTCCATATATCTACCGACTGGGCTTTTGTTCTATTAAATTTGGATCAATCATATGCTAAAATCTGAAAATTTGAAAGGTATTGGTTGAGGCAAAAAAAAAAAAAAAAAGTATTTTGATTAAGGAGGGGATATTGTTAAAACAATGTCAAATTTATATGGAGATTACAACCAAAAGATTGATTATGTATTCAAGATTGTATTGATTGGAGATTCTGCAGTAGGGAAATCACAGCTATTGGCTAGATTTGCTAGGAATGAATTCAGCTTGGATTCAAAAGCTACAATTGGGGTTGAATTCCAGACAAAGACTCTAATTATTGATCACAAGACCGTCAAGGCACAGATTTGGGATACTGCTGGCCAAGAAAGGTCTGCATTTCCTTCCTCCTTATTTACTAATGTTACTTTTACCCTTTCCTTCAAAAAAATTCCTAATTAATTTGTATAGCATAACTATAGTTCCGTTCTTTTTCAATTATAAATTTAGGTTCATTTATATTGTTTTCTGACAGACTTTACAAGTTCTAGGATTTGAGTAAAAATTGTCAAATTACTAGAAGGATAAAGGTTGAAGGAGAGAGAACTAGTATTTTCATTAACGAACTCTTGTTCAATGGTTAATTGAAAAGTCTCAACGATTTAGTAACAATTAAAGAACGCGTCATGGTTTATGAGTATGGGTTGTAACGCGAAAATAAATAATCTGACAATTTAGAATTGATACTCTGTAGGCACCTAGTGGATTAATTCTTTCAGGGCAATAGCAACTAGAGTTTCACTTGTATATAGACAACTAGGTGGAATGCTAATAAAGCGGCTCATTCTCTTGCTCGGGTAGCTATTATATGCAACTCGTGTAACTTGGGATTCCTACCCTTCATGTCTAGCATCTGTTCTTTATTCTGATGCTTCTCCTTTAGAGACTAGGGATGTTCCCCTGATGTAACTTTGTTTAGGCTTGGTTGTTGAATATATATCTCTTGCCCTAAAAAAAACTCTAGGTGGTCACACTTCAACTAAGAGTTTGGAATATATGTCCTTGAGATATACTTAAATAAATGAGAATTTGGCCTATTAAAACAAATAATATTGGACAAAGAAGAAGAGAGTATAATTAACAAAAATTCGAATTTAGAAGAGATTACACCAAAAAGAATCTTGATACAATTAGCCAAACTGATGGAGATCGATCTCGAGGATCTTACTCAAATCTAAAATTATACATAATACAAATTATAAAAAGATGAGAACATTGAACACATATTAAACACAATCGATCATTTCAACAAGCAGACATTAACCTTTGGAAAAGTAAATGGAATGCTCAAAATTGGAGGACTAATAGGAGATAAAAGTCATGGAAATGGTGGACATAGTAATTAGTAGCGAGTTGATGGGGGTGGAGGTGAAGCATAGGTGGTTGTTTACTCATAATTCTCAGGTGGTGGAGATGAGACATAGGTCGGAGTTTGCTTGTAGTTGTTGATGGTGGATTTAAGTAGTCTGATGGTGATTGTTCGTACGTCTTTGGTGGAGATGGCGAGTTGTAGGTTGTAGGTGATTGCTCATAGTATTTTGGTGGAGGTGGAGGATATTTATAGGAAGGAGTAGATTTTTTGTAATATGGTGGAGGTGGAGACTTATAATAAGTTGGTGATTGCTTGAAATATTTTGGTAGTGGTGGTGGAGAATTGTATAAAGATGGTTGCTCATAGTATTTTGGTGGAGGCGGTGGAGATTTGTAAGGAGATGGTAATTGCTCATTGTACTTTGGAGGGGGTGGAGATGACTTGTAATAAGAAGGTGGTTGCTCATGGTACTTTGGAGGTGGTGGAGGGCGACTTGTAGTATGAAGGTGATTTCTCATGATAAGTTGGTGGTGGTGGAGATTTGTAGTAAACTGGCGACGTGTAATATTTTATTGGCAGTGACGACCTATAATATTTAGTAGGAGCAGGTGATTTGTAGTGCTTTGCAGGCGATGGCAACTTGTAGTAGTGCTTTAAAGGAGCTGACGATTTGTAGTAATTCTTTGAAGGAGCTGCCGACTTGTAGTAGTTCTTTGAAGGAGTTGGCGAGTTGGAGTAATACTTTGAAGGAACAGGTGACTTGTAGTAATGCTTAGAAGGAGCATGCGGCTTATAGTAGTATTAAGGAACTGACGACTTGTAGTAGTGCTTTGAAGGAGATGCCGACTTGTAGTTGTTCTTTGAAGGAGCTGGCTACTTGAGGGATGGCGACTTGTAGTAGTGCTTTGAAGAGCTGGTGACTTGTAGTAGTTCTTTGGAGGAGCAAGTGACTTGTAGTAGTTCTTTGGAGGAGCAAGTGACTTGTAGTAGTTCCTTAAGGGAGCATGTGTCGTGTAGTAATTCTTTGAAGGAGCATGTTTCTTGTAGTAATTCTTTGACGGAACACGTGACTTTTAGTAATGCTTCGAAAGAATAGGCGACTTATATTAGCCGTGCTTTGAAGGAACTATGTGACTTATAGTAGTAGTGTGATAAAGAATGTTCAGCAGATTTTTCTAGTTTTTTGTAGCAAGGAACGTTCATCTAACCAAATAAAAATTGAAGAAGAAAAAAAAGTAAGCAAATAACATAAATTGAGAAATTTGTATCTAATAAAGTAATTTTAATTTTAAAAATTCAAATATCTTCCATGTTTAAAATGTAAAAAAGTTATTATAAATAACTGGTATATCTTAATAAGTAATGTGCAAAGGCAATACATAAATTTCTAGTACTGGTGGAAGCCAAGGGTGCCAAAAATTATAAGCTTGAAGGTGATGCTGACAATCTAAATAACGAATAAGATAACTCACACAGAATGTGAAAATGCTAGACATTAATGCTAGTACTGGACTACTGGTGGAAGGAAAATGAACAAACAAAATAAAATGACATGTAAGCCAGAAGGCTGACTTTATATTTTCTGTATGCTAACCTTCATTGATGGTATCAAAGGATAGCACTGTTAAGATTAGGGACAGTGTGAAAAATGCTATCTTGGAAATTTGCATTGTATATGTTGAGATGGTGATTGGTGAAAACACGATGGTATCAAAGGATAGCACTGTTGCTGGACATATTTTCCTGGTTTGGAGAGATGTGGGGGTTCGGATTGTGGCTGGAAGTGACGAATGCTAGAGGTTTCAAACACTCAGTTCCCTTACAACAAAGCTGGTTGTTCCCGACCTTATTGGTTAGAAGTACTCAACCGAATTTAGTCTAGTTAAGAACTTACTCCCTCTGTCTGACAATGTATCTATCTTACGTTGCTTTCTTGTAAGATGTAAGAAAAGTAAAAGGCTTTGTGTGTTCTTTAACATTGCCCTTTTACAAGTAATCAATAAAAGAAGCTTCTATAACGGGTAGTTTTGGAATAACAGTTACCTTTTTAGGAGAGGTGACAACATTCTGGGACATCTTAGAAAGAAAAGAGAGATCAAATGATACGAGGTATAGGTTTAGCGCTAAGTGTACTTTAGGCGGTGAATTACCAGAACATATCTTCCCATTATCTGCAGTAACATGAAATAGCATTGTCATAGTTCTAACAGTAAAATTTTGTCAGGTATAGAGCAGTGACTAGTGCATATTATCGAGGTGCAGTTGGCGCAATGTTAGTCTACGACTTGACAAAACGTCAATCATTTGATCATATGGCTAGATGGCTGGAAGAACTAAGGGGTCATGCAGATAAGAACATAGTTATAATGCTCATCGCAAACAAATGTGATCTAGGGAGTCTTCGAGCAGTACCAATTGAAGATGCTCAAGAATTTGCAGAAAGGGAGAATCTTTTCTTCATGGAAACATCAGCCCTTGAATCCACCAACGTCGAAACTGCATTTATGACAATATTAAAAGAAATCTATCAAATCGTTGGCAAGAAAACTCTCACTGCAGAAGAAGGTGCAGAGTACGCAAAGTCACAATCTCTCAAGGGTACAAGGATCATAGTTCCTGGCCAGGATTCAGATTCTGGTGGCAGAGGTGGCTGCTGCATGTCCTCCTCCTGATCTTTGGTTTCAGGTTTTTGTCTTTATTTCTGTCTTCTTTTTGTTGATTTTCTTATTTTATCAAATGCTATTATTAGTGGGGCGTCTTGTTGTAGAAATATGGAACTATTGTTTCAGGATGAGGGTACGTGGATGACAAAGTTTGTCTAGCTTATGTGCATGTACATGGTATTGTAGGATTATAAACTACGTTCTTAAATTAAGCCGAATAGCCTAGAAACATCAGCCATTAGAAGAAATTTCTATTACCAGAGGCATTAAGCTGTTTTGCAAGGCTACTTTCCATTCCACTGTAGAGCGCTGAGAATTTTGCAAAAATGTTAGTTGTACATGGAATAACTTTTCTGAAACCTATAATCCATTTGGTGTGCATATTCTAATTTACACCACGAATTTCCCAACGTCCAGGGTTACCTAAAGAGAATCCATCCATGATTAGCTATTTATAAGTCAATTTTCTGGGGGTAGCCAAGGAATAAACTTAATGAGACTTTTGTTGTCTCTTTACTTATCATTAGTCATGAAAATGAACTCTATAGCTCTTGTTGTTGCAATTTGGGGTGATAAGCTGTTATTACTACCGAAAGCATTGTTTTTTATGTTTAGCCACTGTGTTTGTAGCCACCGTTGAGTTCCCACATCGTGGGTGATGAGTTATTTGGTCTCGTTATATGGTCTTGAGCAATCCTCACCTCATGATCTAACTTTTGGGGTTAGTTGAGTTAGGCCTGAGGTTCATTTTCTTATCATGATATCAGTGTGAGGCCTATTCTAATTCACGATGTTGGGCCCCATCTTATATTGTCCACCCTCCAAATGTTCGGTCTTTGGCGTTCAGGAGGTGTTGAGTTCCCACATATGTAGGTGATGGGTTATTCGGTCTCTTTATATCTCAGGATTGAGTTAATCCCAAGGTCCGTTTCTTATAAAAATTTTGATGTTTAAATGAAAAGAAACAGTGACTAAATTCCAGGTCCGCTTATTTTTCACGTTGTTAATGCATTCATTGTTCATCATTCGTAAGGATTATTTTTGTAGGGTCGAGGATGGTGTCGAAATTGATCCCAGAAGTTAGACGCAACTTGACAGTGTATAAAACATGGCTAAATGGTTTCAATATGGATGCTGCAAGTTTGGCATAATGCATTTGGAGTAATGCCTCTATATATCATGGAGCACTTTGGATATTAGAAGTTTTTCATGACAAGCTAGCAGGGGAAGAATTTGTGCATGTTTAGAATTATTTAGTTTACATAACCATTTATAGTTTTGGGTATGATTTATTGTTGTAATGAGGTAAGACAATTATATAAGCTGAATTAGTGCTAGGGGTTCCATCAGCAGTATATTTCCAAAATATGGAGTCCTTTCTCTACACTATTGGCTATTGCTTTATGTATGTACTATGAATTAGGTAAAGTTATGTAAAAGAAATGTTGGATAAAGAGATCATATTATTGGATAAAAATAGTGTGTTAATTAAAGCTCTTTCCTCTTGATTGTTTAAAGCTCCAAATAACATTTTGATTAGGTGTGTTGTGTTTTATTCAAGGGTCGTTCCAGAAATTGATACTTCCCATTTCCAAATTCAGAGGTTCATATATCCCAACCTGAATTATGTATTTTTTGACCTCTTAAGATGGACTTTCACAGATGTAATACGTTAAAATAGATACGTTAAAATAGCACGGGGTAGCCAGTTTTCGGACTGGTCATTGAAAAATAGTCAGCGTTTGCAAAGTCATTGAAAAATAGCTATTATTATGCTGCAATACGAAAAGTTCCAGCATAATATACCGGCGATCGGTGCACCTGTGTATGAACTTCCAGCATATTATGCTGGAACTCCAACACGCAGAAAGTTCCAGCATAATATACTGGAGATTGGAGCACCTGTGTATGAACTTCCAGCATATTATGTTGGACCGGTATATTATACTGGAACTTCAGTATATTATGCTGGAAGTCCAGTATAATATAGTGGAACTTCAGATAAGTTCCAGTATATTATACTGGAATTCCAGTATATTATGTTGGAGTATTTTTCGGATTTTGAATAGTATTTTTGTTCAGATTTATCTTTACATGAAAAGTGGCTAAATTTGATTACTTTTGAAACTGTGACTATTTTTGAATGACCACTTGTAAATCTAGCTATTTTTGAATTTCTTCCATGTAATACACGACAGTTGGATTATTTCAACACTTGGAGCTCCATCAAATTTATCAGCCCATATAATAAAGATCGCTAGAGACGATTAAAACCACGATTTAATAAGCCTTCTTACAAGCCTACAGGATCTTATCGAGCTATGAGAGCTTCAGGTGAGCTTCAGCATATATAGTCAGCAAATAAAGCCAGTGACATACGCAAGATTTGGCGTTATTGGGTTATTGTCACTATTCGACTTGTCAATGGATCTGTTTCGGAAATACAGTGATAGGGAGCACTTTACCCTAAAAATTGCACGTTAGGGCGTCCGCATTTAACCTATACCCATATTTTTAAAATTATTTAACATATACCCTAATTTTAACAACTTTAGACGCCTCCTCTTCTTCCTCCTGACCTATGCGTTCCTTTCTTCCTCCTCTTCTTTTCTGATGAGTTCCCCAATTTAGGATCTTGAGAGTTCACGCTGAACTGTATCTCTTAGTTCATGGCAATATGCAAGAATAAAATCGTCATCTTCGCTCTCTGCGTTTCTTGGTAATACAGGGTTTCATTGGTAGTGCTGCCTTTCTCTTCTGCCGGCACACTCGCTGGACTGGAATTATTGAATAAAACTTTAGACTTGGGCATCTGAAGTTCGCCAATAGCAGCGCCTTACTTCAGACTCAAAAGTCTGAAGTTTATACTTTAGTATCTGAAGTATATACCCCATATGTTTGACAATCTTAGCCAAATATCTTAAGTTCATGACTTAATGTCTGAAGTTTATGTCAAAATATCTGAAGTTTATATCAAAATGACTGAAGTTCATAGAAAAATATCTGAGACACAATTGAACTGAAGTTTGCCCTGCTTATGAACTAAAGCTTGCGTGATTGCCTTTGCAAGTGAGGCCAAATTTCAGACAAAAGTATCTGAAGTTTTGCTTTGATAAGGCTACACTTCAGGCAAAAAATTATGAAGTTCAAACTTCAGACATACACAATTGAACTGAAGTTTGCCCTTACTTAGGAACTGAAGTTTGTGTGATTGCCTTTGCAAGTCAGGCCAAACTTCAGGCAAAAAATTCTGAAGTTCAAACTTCAGACATAAATTTTGCTACTTCAGGCCCGTATGCCTGAAGTTACGCGAAAAGTGGGTACGCTTGCAATTTATTTTGCAAAGCGAGTATAAGTTAAAAGGTGGCCTAAAAACTGGGTATAGATACAAATACCCCCACTTTACCCCCTTAATTAGTCTACTTAGTGCAATTCTGATTAGAGTTTCGAATACCGTATATTTGAAATAATAATTAAAAAAAAATTATTTAACCAGGTGACTACTCGTGTGGTATGAGTAAGAGTTATGTTATGCTCTTCTTCCAAAAAATTTACGTTTTGCTGTTAAATTCCTTTTTTATACAACAACAACAATAATAACATACTTAGTGTAATCTTACAAGTGGGGTAGAGGGTAGTATATACGCAGTCCTTACCCCTGCCTTGTAAAAGTAGAGATGTTGTTTATAATAGACCCTCGGCTCAAGATAAGTACAATTATGGCAGTTTTGAAAAAGAAATACAATAGTAGAGAAGTCATTAAAAAAGGAGGCAGTAACAACAACAAGATAATAAGATAACCGAAGTCAAAAAAACAATTGGTAGTAATATAAACCTAAGGATAAGAAAATACGAGAATATTACTAATACTACTGGTATGGAAAAGAAATACGCTCGACTACTCACTAACCTTCTATCATGATTCTTGACCTCCACACCCTCCTATCAAGGGCCATATCCTCGATAAACTAAAGATGTGTCATGTCCTGCCTAATGACCTCTCCCCAATACTTCTTCGGCCTACCTCTACCTGTACTTACAACCCACTATCATCAACCTTTCACACCTCCTCACTAGGGCATATCTGTGCATTTCCTCTTTACATGCTTGAACTATTTCAGCCTCGCTTTCTGCATCTTGTCCGTCACGGAGGCCACTCTCACCTTGTCCTGATTATCTTCATTCTTAATCATATCTCTCCTAGTATGCCTACATATCCATCTCAACATCCTCATTTTCGCTACTTACATCATCTGGATATAGGAGTTCTTGACTCGCCAATACTCCACCCCATACAACATAGCCTGTCTAACAACCACTCTATAGAACTTACATTTAAGTCTTGGTGGCATATTCTTGTTACACAAGACATCTTCAACGACCCGGCCGGTCGTTTTGAGAGTTAGAGCCCCGATCCCCTATTAACTGCTTCCCCCGTATCTATTTCTGCTATTGTGACTTGCCGTGAAGTTTCATTTTGGTTTTTGGAAGTATTTGGGACACTTAGTCCCTAAACGGAGGCTTAAGTCTTAGAATTTGGACCGTGGTCGGAACTGTGTGAAGATGACCCCGGAATGGAGTTCCGTCGATTCCGTTAGCTCCGTTGGGTGATTTTGGGCACAGTCAAATCAATAAAATTATTTTTTTCAAAATTTTCTCAACATAACAAGGAAACTTGCATCACATGTTTTATTAAATCTTCATTCCAAGAGTGAAATTTATCGCACCCAACTTTTATGTCAAAATGGCTACTAGCATGCTTTTTAGTTTCTCCAATAACATTTATGTTAGGGCAAATATTAACAAATCATCAATATAGAGGCAAATAACAACATGTGAATTATTTCAAGACTTATCATAGATGCACTTATCACACTTCTTGATTTAATCACCTTTTGCTCATGCATGAATACTCAAATTATTCATGTTTTTTTACCCCTACTATTTTTAGCATTATAAAATTTATTTTTCATGAAAAAACATATCACATATTCATGAAAAATATAAGGTAAAAAGTTTATACCTTTCCTTTGCTTGAGCTAAGCAAGTAGAAAAATACTTTACCCTTCTATCTCTTAGAGAGAGTGAACTTCTACCTTGGTATCCAATATTTTTCAACTTCATAAAAAGAATTTAGTCTCCTTAAAATTGTTGGTGAAATTACAAGTAATTACAGTTGAAAAATAAAATGAAGAAAAATAAATAATTGTACTTCAAGCTGAGGCGCGGATATCTCGCTCTCTTTAAGAAGATTCAAGCCCATTGCGGTAGCATCTTCTCCGGTCTAGCAGTAATACTCTTGACTTGTCCCCTCCAGGATACAACAGCCCGACAATATCGTATGATTCGAACAAACTCTGGATAAGTTGTTGAGTCCAAAGCTCCACCAAAATGAACACCTTCCTTCAACAAAAATAATATTCTCTTTTATAGAGAATAAGTTGGAGACTTAGATTTTCTCCTTCCCTTAACTCTCTTTTTCACTACACCAAGTTCACTTTTTCTGTACACACTACCATATTTTTTCATTCCTTTTTCATGTACACCATAACACTTTTCTCATCTCAACACAAAGAAGAAACACCACATTCTTTTATTATTAACAAGACAGTAAAGGACAAAAATATCTCTAGTGGATAAAGAGCTAAGGAACCCAGTTCTGGGGAGTAAAGTGGTAGCAATCATGTGGTCCAAGACACGATGTTCAAACTTTAGTTTCTTGGGGCCAATATTAGGGGGGTTATCAGACAAAAAGACTTTGTCTTCTTCAAAGAATACTTCAAAATCTTTTGGCCAAGAATTTTGCACAAAAATATCAAACCCACTAAACTTAGTAGAGAAAATCTTTTCAAATTGATAAGAGTCCAGAACAATTCTAGTGCCTAATACCATAGATTCCAGGTCATCTTTGTCATTCACAAGAAGATTTGCATAAAACATCCTCACAGGTTCCTCAAAAACAGAGTTACCAACAGTGTTAAACAGAGAAGAAAGATGCTGAAAATCAAATGTAGAGGTCACAACACAGTGCAGATTTTTCATGAGAGAAAGACTTACAGAGTGTCCATAAGCCATAGATTTTGACTTGTAGGACTCAAACCTTGCTTTTTTCACTCGGTCCATAAAAGATCAACTTGTCCTCAGATCCGAATTCAATGTTCTCTACCTTTCATTTCTTGCATGCAGCCTTTTTGGGGGTTTGCTCCATGGGCCTTTCTCCTGCCTTTTTCTAACTAATGGGAGGATTTTTGGGGGCTCTACTACTCTCATTGTCCGTTTTGAGAAAATCTGAGTCAATAGACGACTCCAAATCTACAGGTTTTTCAGGTTAGAGGGGTTTTTGAAACCTTCGGCTTCGTCTGGTTGCAGTGGAGAAAGAAGGATTTCTTTTGGCCATGGTGAGAAGGTTTGTTTGGTAAGAAAGAAGAGAGTACCAGAGATGGGAGGGATTTTATCGATGCTTTTGGAGTAATGAAGGGTCGCCTTGGTTAAAGAAAAAGGCGGGTTCAGAAGGAAATGATTCTTCTGAAGTGACTGATCGACGGCACTGATGAAGAAGCAATTATTGCACCTATACAAAAATTAATTAAGCCGCACATACTTAAGGAAATAAAATATTTTAGAACACGGTAAAAAGATTTGATTTACAAATTTGGCAAAATTCCAATCTTTTTCCTAAGAAAACAAAATCTTTCTTCCAAAAGTGGTTTTGTAAAAATATCAGCAAGTTGAGAATCAGTACTAATAAATTCTAATACAATATCACCTTTAGCGACATGATCACGGATAAAATGATGCTTAATTTCTATATGCTTTGCTCTAGAATGATGCACAGAATTTTTTGATAAGCAGATAGCACTGGTATTATCACAAAATATAGGAGTAGAGGTAAGAGATAAATCATAGTCGAGAAGTTGATGCATAATCCATAGAACTTGTGTACAACAGCTTCCGACAGCTAAATATTCTGTTTCAGTCGTTGATAGGGCAACACAATTTTATTTCTTGCTATGCCAAGACACTAATGCATTTCCCAAGAGTTGACACGTGCCACTAGTGCTTTTCCTATCAGTCTTGTCACCTGCAAAATTTGCATTTGAGAAACCTTTTAAAGCAAAATTGTTAGAATGATTATACCATAATCCTAGATCAGAAGTGCCAATTAGATATCTAATAATTCGTTTAATAGTAGTGAGATAAGATTCCTTAGGAGCCGACTAAAATCTTGCACACTTGCATACACTGAACATAATATCTGGTCGACTAGTAGTAAGATATAATAGGGATCCAATCATCCCTCTATACATGGTTTCATCAACCCTTTTTCCATTGTTGTCTTCATCGAGCACTGTTGTTGGACTCATTGGAGTGCTGATTCACTTTGCATTTCCATGCCAAACTTTTTGATAAGCTCCTTAGTGTACTTGGTTTGGCTAATAAAAATTCCTTTAGGAGACTCTTTGATCTGAAGTCCGAGAAAGAATGTCAATTCTCCCGTCATGCTCATTTCGACTTCTCCTTTCATGGAAAGAGCAAAATCTTCAGATAAAGCAGAGTTAGGACTACCAAAAATAATGTCATCAACATAGATTTGAGTAAAAAAAATTACCTGAACTAGAATGCTTAATAAAAAGGGTTGTATCGATATTACCTCTTTTGAAACCTTGATTTAAAAGAAAAGAGCTTAACATTTCATACCAGGCACGCGGAGCTTGTTTGAGACCATACAATGCTTTAGTCAGCTTGTATACATGATCAGGAAAGGTGACGTTTGCAAATCCTGGTGGTTGCTTTACATATACTTCTTTAGAGATGTAGTCATTTAGGAACGCACTTTTAACGTCCATTTGAAACATCTTGAAACCTTTATGAGCAGCAAATGCAAGTAATATTTGAATGATTCAACTCTTGCTACAAGAGCAAAGGTTTCGTCATAGTCAATTCCTTCTTGCTGAGAGTATCCTTGAGCAACCAATCTTGCTTTATTTCGAACCACTTGACCTGATTCATTCAAATGTTTCTAAATACCCATTTAGTTCCAACGATTGAGGAGTTGGAAGGTCTTGGAACCAATTCCCATACTTTGTTTCTTTCAAATTGATCTAGTTCCTCTTTCATAGCACTTATCAGTGAGTATCTTTCAGAGCTTCATCCACTTTCTTTGGCTCAAGTTAAGAAATAAGAGCCACATGAGATTTGTTTTTCTGAGATCTTCTTGTAGTGATTCCTTCCTGTGGATCTCCTATAATAAACTTGTGAGGATAGCCAGGTTCGCTTTTGTCACAACCCAAAAACCGACCCGGTCATGATGGCACCTATCGTGGAACTAGGCCAGCCACTCATTTCCACTTACTCTATTTTCCAATTGAAAAGCTTAAGAAAATATCAGGTTTTAACAGAAATCCAATGATATAAAAATAGAAGTTCCAAAACCAGCGGAAAGAAAATACAAGCCCGACCTCGGGTGTCACTAGTCATGAGCAAAAACTACTACAACTGTTCTAAATAACAAGACTAGTACAGTCCGAAAATATCCGACATAAAAACTAGAGGAAGATAGGGAAGGAAAAGGCGGAACTGCGGTCGCCAAGCAGCTACCTCGCAATCTACAAGTGAAAGTCCGCACAATATAATCACCAACCGCTACCGTGACCCGAGACACCTGGATCTGCACGCAAGGTGCAGGGGGTAACGTGAGTACACCAACTCAGTAAGTAACAAGTCCAACCTACAGACTGACAGGTAGTAACGGACCAAACCTCAACAGGTAATAACATATATCTGAACAGGAAAAGTAGACATGCTTACAGTTCAAGTAAAGTTCAATATTATTTTAATTGCAACTGAACAGTACGAAGTTCAAAACTCAGAGATTTTACATATACCAATGCACAACTAGCATGATCAATGTTCCATGAACCTCCACTCACAAGTACTCAACCCCTCGGTACTGTATATGGCCATCCGGCCCAGGGAAGATCCATCCCGGAATATACATCACTTACCGCAGTCATCCAGTACCAAGGACACAGGCCAATCCAGCCTCGCGGAGAAGATCCATCTCCCGGTATAATACTTCGGAGAAGATCCATGTCTAGGGAAGATCCATCCCTCAATATCATCATTTGCGCTCACTGGGGGTGTAAAGACTCTAGAGGGGCTTCTCTCATTAGCCCAAGCGCTATAACAAAGCCAACGAAGGCTTGTTCAGTATCTCGCTGCGGTGTGCAGCCCAACCTCATACTGTCACTCAATAGCAGGCTCTCAGCCTCACTCAGTCATAACTCACCAGTCTCACATACGGGCTCTAAATGTCATGATACTAGCCCGGTCAACAATAAAATTTGGCAAATAGTAATAATCGAGATTGGCACGGGATATAATATGCATGAAAAGGACTGAGTATAGAATATCAATAAAATAAATGATATGACAGCAAGAAATGACCTCTTGGGTCTCAATAATATCAGCGTGAAGCCTTAACATGATAATCAGCATGATTTACAGCTCAACAACTAACTCACATAATTATAGCACAGATATCGGTAAGAAAGAACCACTAAGCGGTGTTCTGGAATGATCCAGGCCGCGTTTCCCACGGTGCACACCCATACGCCCGTCACTTGGCATGGCGTCACCTTCATAATAATCATGAAACACATAGTTCGGGGTATCGAACCCGCAGAACCAAGATTGGAAGGTTACTTACCTCAAGCCAAGCCAAACTCTAGCCCGCGACGCCCTTTCCTCTCGATTCGGCCTCCAAATGCCTCGAATCTAACCAAAATTAGTTCATAACCATCAATATATGCTAAAGGAGTGAAACCCATATGAATTAATCAAATTACAACACAATTACCGAAATTGACCAAACCCGACCCCCAGGCCCACGTCTCGGAATCCGACAAAATTTACATCAATGGAATCCTTATCCCCCCACGAGTTCATTCATACCAAAAGTACCAAAATCCGATCACAAATGGCCCCTCAAATCCCTAATTTTAGGTCTCCAATTTTCCAAGCCCTAACCCCCAATTTTCTACTGATTTTCCCATAGATTTCAAGCTTACAACCTTAAAAATCATCATAAAAACGAGTTTAGGGACCAAGGACCTTACCTCTAAGGAACCCTCTTGAATTCTCCCATGAATTTGCTCTCCAAAGCTTCTTCCCGTTTGAAATGTTATGAAAAGTAACAAAAATTCGTGAAGGGTGAAATATACATGTTCTGACCCAGCAAAACCGCATCTGCGGTCCATTTATCGCACCTGCGGTCCCAGGTGCGCATCTGCGGATTCCACTTATCCGCCCCAGCCACCGCACCTGCGATCAAATTCTCGCACCTGCGCCATCGCAGGTGCGCCCAAAGTTCCGCTTCTGCGACTCCAGCCTTTCCCTCTCTTGACCGCATCTGTGACTTCACTTCCACTTCTGTGGGACCGCACCTGCGGTCCCCAATCCGCAGGTGCGATTATGACAGGTTTAGCAGCTTCAGCTGCAACTTTAAAGTTCCAAACTTTCCGATAACCATCCGAAATCACCCCGAGGCCCCCGGAACCTCAACCAAAAATACGGACAAGTTATATACCACTATCTAAACTTATACCAATCTTCAAAACACCTAAAACAACATCGGAACATCAAATTAACCATGGATTCAAGCCTAAGAACTCCAAAAACTTCTGAATTCTGCTTTTGATCAAAAAGTCTATCAAACCTCGTCCGAATGACCTGAAATTTTGCACGCACGTCACAAATGACACAACCGACCTACTGCAACTTCCGGAATTCCATTCTGACCCCTATATCAAAATCTCCCCTATCAACCGGAAAACGCCAAAATTCAAATTTCGCCAATTTAAGCCTAAATCTACTCCGGACTTACAAAACACATTCTGATCACGCTCCTCAGTCCCAAATCACCTCCCAAAGCTATCCGAATCATAAAACCCAAATTCCAGGATCGTTTGCTCACAAGTCAACTTCGGTTGACTTTTCCAACTAAAGACCAACTTAAGAGACTAAGTGTCTCAAACCTTTCCCAAAACCATTCCGGATTCGAACCGACTAACCCGACACCACATAATACAGATGATCAAAGCATAAAGAAGTAGAAATGGGGGAAACGGGGCGGTAACTCATGAAACGGCCGGCCGGGTCGTTACATCCTCTCCCTCTTAAACAAACGTTCGTCCTCGAACGAGTCAAGAAACATACCTGAAACCTCAAATAGGTGAGGATATCTGCTCCGCATCTCCCGCTCGGTGTCCCAAGTAGCCTCCTCTACGGGCCAACCTCTCCACTGCACTTTCCCTGAAGCTATATCCTTCGACATCAACTTTCGAACCTGACGCTCCAGAATGGCTGCTGGCTCCACATCATAAGTCAAATATCCCTCTAATTAAATCGTGCTGAAATCCAGAACATGAGACAGATCCCCAATATACTTCTGGAGCATAGAAACATAGAACACCGGATTCACGCTCGACAAGCTGGGTGGCAAAGCAAGCTCATAAGCCACCTCTCCAAATCTTATAACACCCTTCATGGGCGACACCTTCAGTAGAACTTTCTCCCCAACCATATAGGACACATCACGGACCTTCCTGTCGGTATAACTCTTCTGTCTCGACTGCGTTGTACAAAGCCGCTCCTGAATCACCTTCACCTTGTCCAAAGCATCCTGCACCAAGTCTGTGCCCTAAGAAAGTCATCGCAGATTTTGTCAGAGATCGTATTGTTTGCCGATTCGGGGTGCCAGAATCCATCATCACTGACAACGCCGCCAACCTCAACAGCGAATTAATGAAAGCTATGTGTGAAACCTTCAAAATCAAGCATAAGAATTCCACAGCATACAGACCCCAAATGAATGGAGCCGTGGAGGCCGCAAACAAGAATATCAACAAAATATTGAGAAAGATGGTAGACAACCACAAGCAATGACACGAGAAATTACCATTTGCCTTATTGGTATATTGTACCACAGTCCGCACATCAACCGAAGCAACTCCCTACATGTTGGTCTACGGTTCTGAAGCTGTCATTCCCAGTGAGGTCGAAATTCCTTCTTTGAGAATTATACAAGTAGCAGAACTCAGTGATGCAGAATGGATAAGAAGCCGCTACGAACAATTAGCTCTTATTGATGGGAAAAGAATGAATGCGGTATGCCACGGTCAACTTTATCAAAACAGAATGTCCAAAGCTTTCAACAAAAAGGGTCAGACCTAGATAGTTCACACCGGGGAAGCTGGTGCTGAAGCGGATCTTCCCGCATCAAGATGAAGCCAAGGGAAAATTTTCACCTAATTGGCAAAGGCCCTACATGGTTCATAGAGTACTAACAGGAGGAGCACTCATACTTGCATAAATGGACGGAGACATCTGGCCAAAACCTATCAGGTCAGATGCAGTCAAAAGATACTATGTTTAGGATTGTTTACATTTCTTTATCTGATGTAACTGAACTACACTTGACCCGATTCCCTTTAAGAGGGGATACTTAGTCATCCCTGTGGGTTCGGTCACATCTTAATAAAATCTTCATTTTCCCCATGGTCAGAAACTAGGGCATAATTTTAAGGAGGACCTTCAAAATTCTGGAGCAAGTCCAGCCAATTTCATCATATGTGGAACGGCCGAAGAATCACTTATTAAACTGGGGTAGAATTTTGAGGAGGACCCTCAAAATTCTAATGCAAGGAAGTTGCAATGTCTTTAAAAGTGTCACAATCATTGGTTCATCTAATTTACTTAATATTGCATACTACTATGCTTTTTAAATAACTATATTTATCAAGTGCATGCATATTTTTCGAAAACTTTATTTCTATGGCAGCCAGATTCTACCCAGGGTAACTCAAACACGATCCCCATAGCCAAGCAACGCAAAGCAAGCAGGCGAAGGCACGAACCAACTTTCCCGCAAAACTCACAGTTTTTCTTTGGATGCAGGCACAATGAACATAACAGGAGTATTCACAAATACAAATATATCAAAATCACTATCTTCATAACGACAAAATTGCCAAACGCAAACATGTCTCCAGATAAGAAAATACTCTACTATCACTCATTATCTTTTCTTTGCATGAGGCTAAGCATTGCCTACCATTTTGCATGAGTCTAAGCCATGCCTCCTCAATTACATAAGGCTAAGCATTGCCTTTCCTGCATGAGACTAAGCACTGTCTCCCATTCTGCATGAGGCTAAGCCCTGCCTCTTCAATTGCATAAGGGTAAGCACTGCCTTTCCCTGCATGAGACTAAGCATTGTCTCATCTCTGCATAAGGCTAAACACTGCCTTCCATTACATGAGACTAAGCACTGTCTCCCACCCTGCATGAGGCTAAGCCATGCCTCTTCAATTGCATAAGGCTAACTACTGCCTTCCCTGCATAAGGCTAAGCATTGCCTTTCATTTGCATGAGACTAAGCACTGTCTCCCTTTCCTTGCATGAGACTAAGCATTGTCTCCTAATTGCATGAGACTAAGCGCTATCTCCTAATTGCATGAGACTAAGCACTGTCTCCCATTCTGCATGAGGCTAAACCCTGACTCCTCAATTTCATAAGGCTAAGCACTGGCTTCCCTGCATAAGGCTAAGCATTGTCTTTCATTTTCATGAGACTAAGCACTGTCTCCCTTTCTTTGCATGAGACTAAGCATTGTCTC
This sequence comes from Nicotiana attenuata, assembly GCF_001879085.1. Lineage (NCBI taxonomy): Eukaryota > Viridiplantae > Streptophyta > Magnoliopsida > Solanales > Solanaceae > Nicotiana > Nicotiana attenuata. The sequence continues at coordinate 9,377,975 of NC_031990.1, forward strand.
CTAATTATATGAGACTAAGCATTGTCTCCCATTCTGCATGAGGCTAAGCCCTGCCTCCTCAATTACATAAGGCTAAGCATTGCCTCCCCTGCATAAGGCTAACCATTGCCTTTCATTTGCATGAGATTAAGCACTGTCTCCCTTTCTTGCATGGGGCTAAGCTCTGCCTCCTCAACTACATAAGGCTAAGCTCTGCCTTTCCTTGCATGAGACTAAGCATTGTCTCCTAATTGCATGAGACTAAGCTCTGCCTTTCTTTGCATGAGACTAAGCATTGTCTCCTAATTGCATGAGACTAAGCACTGTTTCCTTTCTTGCATGAGGCTAACCCTGCCTCCTCAACTACATAAGGCTAAGCTCTGCCTTTCCTAGTCTAATACCGAATGCTATGCTACTTGAAATCTAGCACTATTTTGCCTTCCCGGGGCTAAGCTCTGTCCCAATCTTATAACCAGACTAAGCTCTGTCTTGTTTTGATTATATGAACCAGCATCATGTCTTTGCATTTCATGGGCTAAAACATCGCCATTTTTGTCCAAATGCGTCATAGTCTGAATGCATCACCCTCATAGCCGGTAGACACCATGCCAGGGCCTGAGGATCTCTCAATATTGCACATCATTATTCAAAGGAGTCATGGTTCAGAGGCACCATTCTCATGGCCCGAGAACATCATTTCATGGCCTGTGAATCCCTTATCTCACGATGCATGGCCCGGGACGTCATGCTCTAATGACATCATCCTCACCTTCCAAAGACAATCTCCATGGTCCAAAGGGAATTTGCATCATGTTTAAATTCTCGCAATAATCCATATATATTTGCATGCATCGTGTTTTAAGTTTTGCAGGTAATCCATGGAGTACCCGTTCTTCAAATGGGAGCAATCTTCGCTTCGATTTTCGTTCGTAACGTTCACATTCTACAAATATTTTAAACGTAACAGACCATCATCAATTTCCACTTCTTACTCTATGGCTATTCAAATACTTGCTCTATAACACATCCATTACGTTTCAGATTCACATTCATAACTCCGCATAAATCCATCTGATACTATCCTTCCCAAAAGAACCTTTTCTGAGTCCATCATTTTCATTCACCGTTGAATTCAGAACTACACATGGCCTGATTCTTGTAAAACCAGGGATCCCCGACAGCCGATATCTCTGTTAGGTAGATCCCTGGCAGATCTACAGGAAACACCTCTGTAAACTCGCGCGCAACTTGTACTGAATCCATGGAAGGAATCTCCGCGCTAGGATCACGAATATAGGCCAAATATGCTAGACATCCCTTCTAGACCATATGTCAAGCCTTCATAAAAGAAATAACCCTGATAGTAGAATGGCTAGGAGTACCTCTTCACTCTAATCGAGGATACCCCGGCATGGCTAAGGTCATAGTCTTAGTGTGACAGTCCAAAATAGCGTGGTAAGGTGACAGCCAATCCATGCCCAAAATAATATTAAATTCTACCATATCAAGAAGTAAAAGATCTACACTAGTCTCAAGGCTCCCAATAGAAACCACACACGAGCGATAAACACGATTTACATTAATAGAATCTCCCACAGGCGTGGACACATAGACAGGAGCACTTAAAGAATCATGAGGCATAACCAAATATGAAGCAAAATAGGATGACACGTATGAATAAGTAGAGCCCGGATCAAATAGAATTGAGGCATCTCTATAGCAAACTGGAATAATACATGTGATGACGGTGTCAGATGACTCTGCCTCAGGTCTAGATGGAAATGCATAAGAATAGGATTGGGCCCCACCACTCTGACCTCCGCCTCTCGGACGGCCTCTAGCTGGCTGACCTCCACCTCTAGTAGCCTGACCCCGGCCTCTAGCTGGCTGAGAGAGCGGTGGAGCAACCGGTGCCGGAACCATGGCATGAGAACCCTGCTGTGACATGTCGCCCTGTGACCTAGGACAAAATCTCGCAATGTGCCTCGGATCTCCACAAGTATAACAAGTCCTCAACTTTAGTGAATGTTGACTCTGGAACTGGCCCTATCGACCTGGATAACCACCCTGATAACTCTGGATCGGAGGTGCGCTAATAGGAGTTGAAGGTGCGTTGTAGGCTAGCTGCTCAAGATGAGACCCTTAAGAACCACGACTGCCCAAAGCACCGTGGGATGCCTGAAGCGCTAACTGAATCGGCCTGGGAGGATATCCTCTACCAAACGAACCTCTACCTCCAGATGAGGCACCACTGAAACCACCGAAATGACGAGACCTCTTCTCAAATATCGTCCCCTATCCTGACCACGAACCATCTCGATCCGTCTAGCAATCTCTACGGCCCACTTGAAAGAAAGATCATCTCTGGTCTCCTTGGCCATCTGTAGCCTAATACTGAAAGTAAGTCCATCAATGAATCTCCTCACTCTTTCCCTCTCAGTAGGGAGTAAGATAACTGCATGGTGAGCTAGGTCCATTAATTGGGTCTCATAGTGGGTATCACTGCTACCTTGTTGAAGGTGCTCAAACTGCCTGTGGTACTCCTCTCTTAGAGTGAAAGGAATAAACTTTTCCAGAAAAAAATGCAAAAACTGATCCCAAGTGAGGGGTGGCCAACCTGCTGATATACCCTGCTCATAATCCTGCCACCACCTCTTGGCAGAACCAGTCATCTGAAACACTGCAAAGTCTACTCCATTTGACTCAACAATGCCTATGTTGCACAGCACCTCGCAGCAACGGTCCGAATAATACTGTGGGTCCTCAGAAGGTGCACCACTGAAGTGAATTGGGAAAAGCTTTGTGAGCTTATCCAACCTCATCAATCCCTCAGAATACATCGCAGGCCTCTCCCCTGTCTGTGTAGCAACAATAGGTTGAACTACCCCAACTGGCGGAACTGCCGGAGTCTGATATATGAGAGCCATCTGCTCCGAAGTGTGAGTAGCGAGAGTCTATGCTCCTCCCCCAGCCTAAGAGACGGTTGGTGCCACCGGAAATGCACCGGTCTAGGCCACGCTCTCCATAAGTCCAACTAAGCGGACTAGAGTGTCCTGAAGCACGGGAGTAGCTATGAATCCATCTGGGACCTAAGAGGTCCGGCTGGTACTGTCTAAACTGGGATATCCTCCTCAAGATCAATCTGAGGCTCCACAATGGGTGTTACTGCACGAAATCTAGGCTGAGCTCTGCCTCGGCCTCTGGCTCGACCTCGACCCCGGCCTTTACCCCTAGTAGTGGCTGCAACAGGGGGCTCCAGCTCCGTCCTGGCTATAGATGTTGTGTGTGTACTCACCATTTTCAAGAGAACAAGAATGGAATATTTAAAACATCGATGATAGAATAAAATCGCACGATAGATAAAGAAAGAAGTAAATTTTTCCTAAAGTAGCCTCTAGAATATAAGTATAGACGTCTCTGTACCGATCCTCCAGACTATACTAAGCCTGCTCATGACTCGTGAGACCTAAGAAACCTAGTGCTCTGATACCAATTTATCACGACCCGAAATTCCACCCTCGGGACCGTGATGGCGCCTAACATTTCACTTGCTCGGCAAGCCAACGTTAGCTAGATTATTTAAACAATTTTAACGTTACAAAATAAAACATTAATAAAATAAATAGAAACAGTCTGAAATGGTATAATAAAATACATATGACGATATCTAAGCATCTCCAAGAATCCGGAGTCACAAATACATGAGCAACTACAGTAGTATACATATGGTCTGAAGCAATTACAACTGTTCAAGACTAGATAAATAATAGGATAGATGAAGAAGGGGACTTCAGGGCTGCGGACGCTGTGCAGCTATACCTCAAGTCACCGGATGTCGCTGGATCCAAGCAAAACACCACTAGACGCCGCTGGGACCAACACCAGTATCTGCACAAGATGTGCGAAGTGTAGCATGAGTACAACCGACCCAATGTACTCCGTAAGTGTCGAGCCTAACCTTGACAAAGTAGCGACGAGGCTATGACAAGATACCTACGTAAAATCATGTATGTATGTATGTATATATATATATATATATATATATATATATATATATATATATATATATATATAAAGTGTTAAAATAAAAAGTAGAATAATAAAATATTAACTGGGAAGGGACATGCGAAAGGGGCGATATCATAAGAACGACAATTATGAATCACCAAATAACAACTTCGAAAATAAGCAACAACATAACCAAGTAAATCACTAATCCAAAAATAAAATAAAGGAATGAAATAAAGATGGCATGGCATCACCCTTCGTGCTTTTATTCTCGTACTCACCATATAATATCATAATTAAAATGGCATGGCATTACTCTTCGTACATTTACTCTTTGGCACGGCATCACCCTTCGTGCTTTAATCCTCACAGCCTCTCAATATACGATAATGAATGCAAATAAGGCACGGCAACACCCTTCATGCTTTTCACTCTTCCTCACCAAGTAACAATACAATTTCGAATAACAAATGCAAGGCGGAAAACAACTTTACTTCAAATATAGTGCCATGATAACAAACTCAACTTTCAAAATTTCCAACATCTTCATAATATACAATAAATATGAGGCGAATAAATAAAAAGTAATAATCTAACCTAAGCATGGAGAATATGGTCAATGAAACAATATAATATAGAGAAATAATTTTCACCCGCATTTTAACCTAATGACAACGCACATATACTCGGTATCTCACATATACGTTATCCCCACACATAATACATGTAGCAAATAGACCAGCAAGTCCTAATCCCTCAAGTCAAGGTTAACCACGACACCTACCTCACTCCGCAACCAAATCAATGCTTAATCGCGGCTTTTCCTCCAGAATTAGCCTCCAAACTAATCAATCTAGCCAAATATTGTACAAATAATTCAAAATAGGCTTTAGAAACTACCCGTGAGTCAAAAAGATTCAATCTTAAATGATTTTGGAAAAAGTCAACAAAAGTCAAGCCCCCGACCCGCTTGGTTAAAATCCGAGACTCGGACCAAAATCCAATTACCCATTCACCCCGAGCCCGGTTATATAATTAGTTTCGAAATCCTACCTCAATTTGAGGTCTAAATCTCAATTTCTCAAAATTCCTAATTTCTACCATAAAAAATCTTAGATTAAGGTTAAAATCAATGGGTGTTTATAAAAATGTGATAAAATAAGTTAAATATACTAACCAATGAAGTTGGGATGAAAAAACTCTTAAAAGACACCTCTAGGCCGAGCTCAAACTTGAAAATGGTGAAAAATGACTCAAATCCCAACTTTTGAAATGTTTAATACCTGGGCGTCAAGTGTTCTTCACGTTCGCGAAGCACCTGACGCATCCGCGGAGCATCAGCGGCCCAAGGCCTTCGCGTTCGCGAGCCACTCTTCGAGTTCGCGAAGGCTTACTCCCCCTGCCTTCGCATTCCCGAGCCATGGAACGTGTTCGCGAATAGTAACGGACAGACTTCCTCCAGAACCCCATAACCTTACGCATCCGCGAGAGGACGGTTGCGTTCGCGAAGGGTAAGCCCCCCACTACTTCGCGTTCGCGACCGTGTCCCCGTGTTCGTGAAGAAAAATTCCGCCTCAGTCCCATTTTCCCCTTCGCGATCGCAACAATAGCTTCACGATCCGAAGCACAAGGTGTCAGACACCAGTAACAGCTGAAACCAACTCTCTCTTAAGTCCAAAAATGATCCATTGCCTATCCGAAACTCACCCGAGCCCCTCGGGCGCCAAAACCAAACATGCACACAAGTGTAATAACATCATAAGAACTCTCCCATGATCAAAACACCAAAAAACACCTAGACCTACGAATCAGATGTCAAAATGCATCAAATTTCAAAGAAAATGGAAGAACTTCTAAAATCACAACGGAGCACCTGAATCCTATCAAACCAACTCTGATTTGCACCAAATTTTGCAGACAAGCATCAATAGCAAAAACAGGCCTATAACAAGTCTCGAAACCAAAATTTGAATCCAGTAACCATAAAGTCAACCCACGGTCAAACCTAAGAAATTTCAAAACCTTCAAATTACTAGCTTTTGTCAAAAAAAGTCAAATCAGGTTAAAATCTTCCGTATTCAATTACGGGCATACGTCCAAGTCCAAAATTACGGTACGGACCCACTGGAATCATTAAAATATCTATCAGGGTTCGTTTACATAAAATGTTGACCGTAGTCAACTCAAGTTATTTTTAAAGCCAAAAATCATATTTTCTTTAAATTTTCACATAAAATCTTTTCAGAAAAAGACATGGACGGCGCAACGCAAATCGAAAAATATTAAATGGAGTTAATAGAGATCTCAGAATATGAAAATAAGAGTTAGTACTCAAAATGACCTATCAGGTCGTCACACAATCGAAAAAATTTAGTCATTTTGGTTTTGAGTCTGCGATGAATAGGTTCAAGAGATGAGAGAATAAAGGATACCTACCAGAAAGACTAATCCAATCCATAAGAATGTACCAGAAAATACAATATTTTTATTACTTGACCAGCCATCAGGAGAAGCAAATACAGCGATGCTAATCAATATGATTAATAAAGTAGCTATTAATGCAAAAACAATCAATTTACTTTTAATCTTCCAAGCTACCAATAGATGAACTATATATCGTTTGATCCCTCTATCAGCCAAAAAATATTAATTATGATAAAATATGTCATCGAGGAATTTAACTTATCATGAATCCATTAATTATATATGTCTTATTACTACCCCTTTCATCTTTATCCGTACATGGAGTGGGGTGGGGGAAAATGGAATTTTATTTTTTATTTCATAAATGGGTATGCTAGACCATATATCTATATACGGATAGATAGATCGACCGGTAAATTCACACCTGAGATCTTTCCACAGATAGTGGGGGTATCCACCCCTATGGCCATGTTCTTTCGGAGGAATAAAATAAAAATAGTTTTTCAGAGAGATGGATGACGGTTGATAGCCCCAGTCTTGAAAATCGGTATAGTTTTTAACATAGAACTATCGAGGGTTCGACTCTCTCTCTCCCCCCCCCCCC
>NC_031990.1:9385009-9445990 GCF_001879085.1 Nicotiana attenuata
CCCCTCTCTCTCTCTCTCTCTCTCTCTCCCTCCCCCTCTCTCTCTCTCTCCTTTTTTGTTAATTGAATAGATTTTTTTTCTTTAGTGGTTTTTTCCAACCTGCTATTCGAAAGAAATAGGAATGGTTCTCTATCACATCTAACCAAGCCAGAATAATAGATTAGATATAAATTAGATAAAATGAGTTAGAAAAAAAAGGAACACTTAGGCTGATTTCAAGATGTATAATAGAATCAAAGGGATTTTTACTTTATTCAAGCATTGGATCTCCTGTCTCATCTCAATTAAGAGGGGTCATGGAAAGAACATGTTCAAAGTCACGATCAATTCCTTTTTCAAATCCTGTTACAGGTGCACGAACCCTTCTCGCGTACCACAACTAACCTACGAAGAAGAAGAATTCTAGAACAAAATGAGAGGTAACTAACCAACTTCTAGGAGAGACATAATTGATTGCATTGATCTCGGTAGATACACCACCCACAAAATTTAAAGAACCTAAAGGAGCACGAGTCATATATTCTGCGGAATGTCATTCCTGCCAAGGTCGTATGTCCTTTTGCAACCTACTCAAGTCTAACCCATTTGGACCCCTTAGAGGCTCTAAGCATGGAGTACGCAGATCCCAAAAATACATAGTTTCTCATCTAAAAATAACTTTTTCGGTTGGGGAACGCATTAGATATTTACCTAAACTAGTAGGTCCTTGAGCGGTCCCAAGTTAGCTCAGGACATTGGTCTCTAACTAGAAAAGTAAATGATTGATCTTGAGAAGCTTCTGGTGCAGTAGGTCCGTAAAATTCACTAGGATAAGTGATATTATTGAACCATACAAAACTACAAGCAATAAAATAAATACGGATAAAGTCCCTAAACCATAAGATAAGTAAGCTTTTCCAGACCATACAAGTGCGCGCCGATCCTATGCGAAGGGTTTGGTTAAGATATGCCATATTCCACAAAGTATACAAATGGAACCTAACCATATCGCAAAAAGCCATTAAGCTATTTTTTGTAATAAATAAATCACTCGAATTTTCCTAAAGTACTAAAACGGCTAAGCAACTTTTGTTGTAACCAAAAGGCCATTCAACTTTGTTTGAGCATATAAACAACAACAACAATAACTACATCTCAATCCCAAACAAGTTCGGATCAGCGATATGAATCTTCACTCTTTCATTTAGTTCAACTCATATCATCATCATTACCAAAATAAAATAAAGCAAGAAAAAAAGATAAATATATAATTATAATAATAATAATAATAATAATAATAACAACCAAGTCTAAAACTGTTCCCAGCTAGTAGGTATCACATATATAGATTTTTCTCTTTATTATACCTTATCTTTTGCTAAGTCTATATTGATTTCATCAATTTGAAGGTCTTTCGAGCTAACTTCTTCCATGTGATTTTAGGTCTAACCCGTCCGCTTTTAACACCGTCACTCATCATAGTTTCATACCTATGGACCAGTGCATCTGTAGGTCGACGCAGGACATGACCAAACCATCTCAAGCGACATTTTCTCATTTTATCCTCAATGTGTACTACTTGCACCTTCTGGTGAGTGTGGGCATTTTTAATCTTATCTAATATTATGTGACTACCCATCCATCTTAGTATTCGCATTCTGCAACACTCATCTTGTGGATATATTGAAATTCATTTTCATATAACATAGCCGATCTTATAGTTGTTCTACAGAATTTACCTTTCACCTTGGTAAGCATCCTTTTGTCACATAATACCCTGGTAGTACTTCTCCATTTTAATCATCATATTTTAATCCATTGAGTAACATCTTCATCTATCGTTTCATTCTCTTGATATAATGAGCATAGACTTGTAGTTTATGTACTCAGTCTTACTTCTATTTATCTTAAAACCCTTACTCTCTAAGGTGTTTCTCTATAGATCAAGTTTTACCCTTACTAGTTTCGCCACTACCACAATATCATAAGCAAATAACATATATACACCATGGAACCTCATCTAGTATTTAGTTAGCTCATCCATAACCAAGATAAATAAGTAGGAATTCAATGCAGAACTCTGGTGTAAACACACTGTTATGGATTTTGTATATCCTACTATTGTTTTCACGCTAGTGATAACTTCTTCATACATGTTATTTATGATATTTATATATTTAACACGAATTTTTTTTTTCTTCATCACCCACCAAAGAACCTTTTGTGGTACTAAATTATATATATGCTTTCTCTTGGTAAAGAAAAATATATTTTCGTTATAAAAAAATAATTTAGTGATATTAGTGCAATAAGGTAAAAAGATCATCCAGCTAGCCCGATAAACAAAGCCCTCACAAATAGTCTTTATAAAGGAATTATTACACGGGTTAGATTCACCTTTTACTTTTTCTAACCGTATACATAAATTATATATTAATTATATGCAATTATATACATATTATACATGAATGTTACATATATTATATATCCGCCCACTATTTTTAATTTAGAAAATTAGATGGGCGGCTATTTGGTTAAATCTTCTTCTATAAAACATGCGTTCAACAAGTTGATTGAAAGTCAATTTCCACCTTCCATCCACTGCCATAAATTATTAAGTATTCAAATATCAACTTCCACCTTCACCGACACTATTTCTCAGCATTATAAATATTCCACTTCCACAGGGTGCTAAACACTAGTGATCATGGGGATAATAGGAGATATTGTGAGACATCCAAATGAGATATACCCATTGATGAAGCTGTTGGTAACAGCAAAATTAGCAGAAAAACAAATTCCTTCAAAGCCAAACTGGAGATTTTGCTATCTCATGCTCCGCAACATCTCTCGCAGCTTCTCTCTCGTCATTCAACAGCTTCCCCTTGAGCTTCGAGACGCTGTAAGTTTTCTTACCTTCTCTCTGTTTTCTTTCTTTTTTTGTTGACTTTAAATTTTAGTGTAATATATGCTACCATCTCCACAGACTTTAGCCACATCTTAACTTATGGCTGTAGAATGAAGCTTTGTTCCAACAAAAATAAAATATTTATATGAAAAGGACAGTTCGGTGCATTAAGCTCCCCTATGTGTGGGATCCTGTGAAGGGTCGAATTATAAGGGTCTATTATACGCAGCCTTATCCTGTATTTTTGTAAGAGGCTGTTTTCACGGCTCGAACCCGTGACCTCCTGGTCACATGGCAGCAAGTTTACTCATTATATTTAAATATAAGCTCCCGCTATGTTTGGGGTCCGGTGAAGTGCCGAACCATAAGTGTCTATGGTACGCAGCCTTACCCTACATTTCTGTGAAAGACTGTTTCCACAGCTCGAACCTGTGACCTCCTTATCATATGGCAGCAACTTTATCAGTTATGCCAAGACTCCCCTTCAAATAACATATTTATATATTTGAATATAATTTAATTTTAAAGTTTTTGTTATGTCCTTAATATTATAGGAGTATTTTTATAGACACAAAACTTTTATGATATGTTTAAAACAACTAATCCTAAAAGTTTTTCTTTTTCTCTTAAATTCAGTATGTTGCGTGTAAATCAAATTCGTTCTTTTTTATATTTTATAAATATAATTTGCGTATTTCCAAGGAATTGAACGTGTATCAATGGTGACTTGTCTCCTTTCTCTGCCATGTATAATGCAAGTGGCCTACATGTTCTCCTCAAGTCTAATACGTAACTGTATGTGCTTTGACTAAAATGATTTATTTGCAATAATGTAATGCCAGCTACTCCATTATCACTAGGCTGCTAGCTTATACCTAAACTATACCACTAGTATTTAATTTTTATATACTTAGTTTGTACAATTTTTACAAAATATAAGCTCATTAAATTGTGCATATTTTATTTGGTGTTGCTTTTATAGAATAGCAAACTACAACAACTACGTCTCAATCGCAAACAAAGTTGGTGTGAACAATATAAATTTTCACTTTCTTTGTTTAAGCTCTGCTCATATCTTCATACCAAAATAGAAAAAGAAATATATATANTATATATATATATATATATATATATATATATATATATATATATATATATATATATATATATGTACCCCCGTATCAGCTTATGTGACGGTATATTTGACTTGCCACCTTTATCCAATACACTCTTTTTAAAATTATAAGTAGTACTTAATATGTTTCACTTTCAAAAATAAAATATTAGAATCAATTTTAACATTTAATTTCTAGCACCGTGTATACTCAATATATGGTCGTATAAATTGAACGGAGTTTTAAAATTCATGGATTCGGTATTTGAACAACACTTTGGACAACTGTATTCCTTTTGATAAAAAAGATTACTACTCTCTCCTTTCAATTTTCACGCCCCTTAAGAAATATAATAAATGAAGTGCATAATTCATCATGGTTTTCATATTAATTGATGCATATTTTATTGGATTTGAGAAAATGATTTGAAATGAGTAATAAATACTATAGGAATAATAGGGAAAAAAAAATTGTCTTCTCCTGATATACGTAAAGCGAAAAGTAAAAATAAAATTTATTTTTAGTATACATGCAAAGTAAAAGTGAACGGAGGGAGTATTTGTAATAAAATGTATTGTCAGCTATTATGATGCTAGGCTGACAAGTAGAGTTAAACTTTTTATTTAATACAACTTATTGTTTTTTTTAAAAGACATCTTATATGTTACTGTACGTAATTTAATTTGTGAAATTTTTGGAGTTCATTAATTTAACTATCTTATTGTTTTATTTATTACTATCATAAGACAAACATAGAATCGATTTCTTTATCAGATATTCCCGAAGGAACACGTACATTTTTATCTAGTAAATAGTAATTAAAATTTACATTGTCTTTTCATGGTATAGGTATACAGCCTTTTGATTCAATATTCATTAATGACGATATTTTAACCAAAAACGCGTGGTTTCACCCGAGGACAAGCAACGAGTAATTTTACACATGCCCACGAACGCGTGGTTTTGACTCTTCAATCACCACAAACGAGCGGTTTCCAACAAGGTCACCACAAACAAAGGTATTTGGAATAGGTTGGGTTGGGTTTGGAAAAGGCCTAAAAATGCCATTCAACTTTCAGAAAAGACTTATGCGTTAAAAAAATGCTCACTCCATGTCATTGCCGTTACACATAATGCTCACATATGCCATTAATGAACTAATGGCACAAAATTCTATTTTTTTAATTTTTTTAAACCCCAAAATTTCCACGTGTAATATCCTCATTTGTCTGAATTAACCCATGCCTCACACTATTTTAACCTGGGTTATGTCGATTAACCCAAACCCAACCCCGGTTAACTTATTACCCCATTAATCAACCCAACCCCAACCAAACCCAACCCATTAATTAATGAACGGGAGGAGCAATACCTTTAGCAAGATTGAAAAACAAATGTGATGAGTCTAAAATATTAATGTCATTATTGGAGCGGGCATACCAAAATATGCATGCCATATCCAAAGGTCAAAATCAGCTACAACTTCAAGAATAATTGTTAGGGATCCACTGCTACCTGCATATTGTCCAGCATGCTGTTGGACAATTTTTTCATCTCCAATGCATGCAATCTAGACTACCTAGAATTCCTGGAAAACCATGTTGCTCACCGATGAGAAGAAGCCTTGCAACATCGCTAGTTGTTGGTGATCTCAAATACTACTCGCCAAATACCTCTACGATAGCTTGACAAAATCTCTTCAGGCTTTCAATTGCAATTGACTCTTCAATTTTCACATATTCTTCAGTGGCATCTGTTGGCAAACCGTATGCCAAAATTCTAAACACAGTTGTAATTTTTTGTAAAGTAGATAATCCAAATCTGCCCAGCGCATCAGCGCGTCGTTCGAAGTACGTATCATGAGCTTTAATTGCATTTAACAATTTCAACAGCCACAACCACAACAATACTCTGCCACATACACTCAATATTTTAATGATATTGGTGGATCTTGAAGCAACCTACCAAAGTACTAAATTATTGTTGTAATTTTCTCATCCTATTATGTTATTAATGTATTTTCAATTTTAATCTATGTCAGTTGCCACTATATATATTAAATATTTATTATGTTATTTAATGAAAATTGTATTATTTATTAACAAAATATTACATTTTATATTTGCACTTTTTATTTGTCATAGTTAGATTTTTTTATACTATTATAACTTATAATAAAATTAACTTACAATTATATATAAAAATAATATATATATATATATATATATATATATATATATATATATACGAAAATTAATTTATAAAAATTATACACCAAAATTAAGATGTAAAATTAATGTAATAAAAATATTACATAAAAAGTACAAGTAAGTACAAAATTTATAATATGCTAAACTAAAAGTGTTATAAAAAATAACAATAAAATAGTGATGAATAGTGTTACACCAAATTATTGGTGTAACACTATTCACACTTCAAAATGGTGTAAGAAATGGTGTTGAGTTGGAGAATCGAAACACCAAATCTAACACCAAAATAACATTTGACGTAAACATTGGTGATCACGCCCAACTATGCCTTATAAAAAGGACTAAGCGGTCGTTGCAAATATAATCCGGTTTACAAGTCTGGAGTCGAATCCCACAGAGAACTAAGGCTTAGCTATAGTTGTTCATTATCGCTAAGAAACACAAATCCAAACAATTTTCTAATTATAAAGATTATAATTTTATTTTTATCTAATTAACTAACAAATCTAGAAAGCCGTAAAACTATCAATTAACAAGGATAAGGATTGGATTCAAGATTAAGGAGGTCTAGAGTTATGATTTCCCCAATTGTCGGAATCCTTCCCGCTACGTTTTCTATAAATTCGCCTAAGTATTCTCTACCGATCATGAGCGCTCTGACTGCCGTAACTCTCTCCCGAGTAATTACCACAATTTACTAGACGCACTCTCCCGAGTTACGCTAGCTGGCTTTGTTTATTACAGCTCACTTTAGATTGCACCCAAGGCTTCGTTATCCCTAATCCCACCTTTAAACCCGTAGTTATAGATCCCTCTTATACTTTGGGAGTGGTGTTGTTCAACAACTACCTAAATATACACTCTCTCCCGAGTTATGCACACTAAATAGGCACAGCTAATTGAGGATCCTGTCAATTAACTACAACAAACACGTAGTTGAACAAATAGAGAAAATACTACGGCTCAATTATATAAAAATAACAAGAATGTATCCTACAAAAGGTTCCATCAAAACCCTAGATAACAAATTAGCTATTCATAATAGCATGTAAAACTACAATACTAAAAGTCATAACCAACAATGAAAAATAGGAAGAGGAAGGAAAAACTCGTAGAAGAATTCCCCGCCTTGCTCCTAGCGTGTTCTTGCCTCCAAGGGTGTTGTCTAACCCTAAAGTAGTGTCCCTCTCTCCAAAGTGGTGTTTTAGGATGTATTTATATGACTTAGGGTTGATGAGGGGCGGAATTCTTCAATCCAACTTCGGATGGGAGAGCTGGAATCCGCGTCTGCCTTCGCGTCTAGACGCGGACTTTGACGCGGATGCAGCTTTTGAAATTCTTCCATTTCGCGAAGCGCTCCGTGCCTTTGCTTCACTTCGCTGTTTTGTGCCTTAATTTTTCTCCTTTTTCGCGTCCGACTTCGTGCCACGCACGAGAGTAGACGAGCTCCCACTCCTTTAATTTCTTCTTTTTTTGTCGAATTGTCATCTTTTGATCATTTATCATCCAAACTCGTTCCTACACATAAGAAACACATAATGAGTATATTTCACTTCGAAAATCATGTAATCTCCCGCGACACACACAAGAATTAATATGCAAATATACTCAAAAATATGCACTTTTCATCATTTATCAATTGGCGCAGGGTAGGAGATGGTCTGACAAGGTAGGGCAGATTGCTAATAAGTAAAATGCTCAAAGAATTTTAAACAACATGATTTAGAGTAATGAGCTTTTGAAATGGAATGGATAGACTGTCAAGTCCCGCATTAATTGAGGAATGAGTTGTCATCTCTTTATGCAGTCTTGGTCAATCATTCCCTCATGAGCTATGTTTTAGGGTCGAGTTAAAAATTCCTTCACATGGTATCAGAGCTAGACCTATGGTCCATGTTGATGTATTTCTCAATGTTGAGCCCCCTTCTTACGTTATCCACACTCTAGTTGTCTGGTATTAGGCGTGTTGGGGAGTGCCAAGTCCCACATTGGTTGAGAGAATGGATTATAATCTCTTCATATGGTGTTGACGGTCCTTCCCCCGTGAGCTAGTTTTTGGGTCTTCATTCTTGGTTCTTTTACTAGCCGTTGCTCATCTTCGGTTCTTGCTTATCAAATCTTCAGCAATTTTTTATGAGCATCTGCAATTCTCTTGACATCTTTTCAAACCTTATATGATTGTGAACCTCCAAACATGATGAGATATCTTCTTGGTAGCAACTCTCATGATATGGTTGAACAACACATGCTTCGAACTTCGAAGTGACGAGGTTCAAGCTGTCTTGGAGAAAAATGTTGACTTATCCCCAGTAACATATGAAGGAAACAACAGATAAGAAGACTCAATGACTATATTAATTTGGGATCCTGGCTAGAATAGTTTGACATTATGCGGGAGTTAGTTAAAATGGGATTGGACGTGTAGGTAGCTTAATTTCCCGTAGTATTGCTCTGCTGTTGTTTACTATAGCGATTCTTGGATCGTTCCCAGTTTAGCTTGTGTTTGTGAATCCTCATCCTTATATTTATAAGCTAAGTTTTCTTGTAAAATAATATTATCTTCACTTCTTGTAATTGCCTTGTAATGTTCACTTTTCAGGTATGTGTATTCTATTTGGTTCTTCGAGCCCTTGACACTGTTGGTGTGTAAAACCACTGCTTGCAATATTTTTATTTTTTGAACATTTCAACTGGAATTACCTCACTTTTGTTATGCATAAGTTATTTGTTGTTCTTTTGAACAGAGGATGATACCAGCATAGCCACAGAGGTTAAAGTACCTATTCTGATAGCTTTTCATCGACACATATATGATCATGAATGGCATTTTTCATGTGAGTCGTCTAAATTTCTCTTTCTTCCCATTTCTTCTTTTTTTACTCAACATTGTTAACTTTTCTACTTTGATAAAAGCTGCTCGTTTATGATTGTCGAAATGCTTCAAAATCAAAGTGCTTTTTTCTTCTTCTTTGGCTAGTTGTTTTTTGGTTTTCCATTTGGATTGAACCCAAAGGATCTCATGGACCAGTTCCATTTCCGGTTGAGAAATCCCGCTTTTTGTTTGTTAGGTGGTACAGATGCCTACAAGGATCTCATGGACCAGTTCCATCATGTTTCGACGGCTTTTTTGGAACTTGGAAGAAAGTGAGTTCTTCTGTCGCAGTACATTACACTAAACAATAGAAAACTTATAAAATTGTGGTGGAATTGTGGCATGAGCCATCTAACAGAGTTCTGATCATAAGAATATTTTCATGAAAAGGTTGCATATTAATCATCTTGCTACTATGAGCCTAAAGACTTCATGAACTCTGCTCTTAATTGTAGTCTGTAGATATACAAAAGCTTTGTTTAGGAGAATGTGCGTTTGGCACAGTATACTACGATATAATACAGATCTATAGGAATGTCAAGTGTACTTCAGCTACAGTTTTAGCCTTCTTTCTGGAAGACACTCGACCAAGTGTATATTTGATCAGTTTACATGCTTTAAGGATCAGGTACTATTGTGATGCCAATGCATGTGAATACTTTGGAATGAGACATTATATTCATGTAATTTTATAGTTATCAGCAGGTGATTGAAGATATTACTATGAGGATGGGTGAAGGAATGGCTAAATTCGTAAGCAAGGAGGTATGTCACCTACAGAATCTTAGCAACATTTCTGAGAGAAATCGCTTGTCAATAATAATAAGTACTATTGGCCACAACAAAAATACATCTTCATTTTCTATTATAAATCATCTTTTATGTATCAAGGCTGACATCAAACTCTGACTTCAACCTTTAGTAATCGATAACTAGAATGTGCCCAGTGCAAGATACACTTTCGAACATTTTACGATTTTCTGAATGCTTCAATGATCCCTCTATCTCCTTGGATTTTTAATACAACTAATTTTGCCATGCAGATTGAAACAATTGACGATTACGAGGAATATTGTCATTATGTAGCTGGGCTTGCAGGATTAGGCTTGTCAAAACTTTTCCATGCCTCTGGTAAAGAAGATTTAGCTCCAGATTCTCTTCCCAATGCTGTGGGCTTATTTCTTCAGGTATTAACCTTAACCTTAGCTGGACTAGGTGCCACCATGGGCATCCTCGATCGTAATGTTGTTGTTTTAGGGAATTAACAGTAACATATTTATTTCAGAAAACAAATATCATTAGAGATTATTTGGAGGACATAAATGAAGTACCCAAGTGTCGTATGTATTGGCCTCGTCAAATTTGGAGTAAATATGTTAACAAACTTGAGGTTTTGTCTTCTTCCTGTGCTATCTTGATCATCTTACAGTTAAGCAGATAAACATTTGTGTCATTTTGAGGTTCACTGTTTTGCAATTGGCATCTTTTTCGATATGTGTCTCAGGACTTGAAGTTCGAAGAGAACTCGGTCAAGGCAGTACAATGTCTCAATGACATGGTCACTAATGCATTATCACATGCAGAAGACTGTCTGGTTTGCCTATCCACATTACGTGATCCAGCTATCTTTCGATCCTGTGCTATACCACAGGTACGTACTGAAGGTTTTTCCTGATTTTTATGCTTGTATGTTCCATTGTACTGTTTAGATTTATCCTCTCCTTCTTGCTATCTGTTAGTTTCTTATCTTTTACAGATCATGGCTATCGGAACATTGACGATGTGCTACAACAACGTTGAAGTCTTCAGAGGTGTTGTAAAAATGAGACGAGGTATGGTATATGATTTCTCAACATGTAACTTGCTGATAAATTTTTCACTCCAAATCGCTCACATTTACTGTTCTGATGACTTATCTAGCCCCTAGTAAATTTGGCCAATTTTTGACGTGTTCGATCTTCTTATAAAGTTTTGTCCATAAAATTAATATTCAGAATTCTCTCAACATCATCAAGTTATCATGTGGTTTCTTCAATGTAGGTCTCAGTGCCAAGGTTTTTGACCAGACCAAGACAATGGAAGACGTATATGGTGCTTTTTTCCATTTTTCTTCTATACTGAAATCCAAGGTATGATGCTTATATTTATTCTCTGAGCTAGCTTTGATTCCTATCTTTAACTTGATCATTCTAAAAGTTCAATAACTATTGTCAGGGATGCCCTAGCTTTTCGCATTAAGTTCCTCAAATTTTGTGTACCTGTCACATTCAGTTCAATACATGTGGATTCATCTGAATCGATAACTTTCGACACAGAGTGTATATATATGTGTGTGTCTAAAAATCTATTAAAATCTCAACAAAATATTGGATTTGTATCCATAATTTTAATGGTATAATTAGTTCAGTACAAAATTGAACCCATTAAGTTTGAATCCTGAATCCGCTACTGGATGTGAGATAATTGCTTTTTCAGGTTGACAATAACGATCCAAATGCAACAAATACTTTGAAGCGGATTGAATCAATCATGAAAACTTGCTCTGGAACCTTGACTAAAAGGTTTTCCAATTATATTTAGTTGTTTATTATGGTTTTTTTTCCTGGAATTTTGGTCTGCTTCATCTATCTAACCACTAGAAAAACTTTATCTTATCAGGAACAAGCCTAATTACATACCAACTTTGGTAAGTTTTCTGCTGATAATTTTGTACACTTTGATGACTAACTCATCTTTCTGCTATTGAAATTTTTTAATTTCTTGAATACTTTGTGCAGATTATTGTCTTTTTGGTCGTCGTGGCTATTCTTCTTGCTTACCTGTCTGCAAAAAGACCCTAGACCCTTGGTACGGATTGGGCGAATGACTATTTTATTTGACCAAATGAAGAATTGCATAAAAGTTTTTTCGTATTTTGATTTTGATGCATGCATGCATGCATGCATGCCACTCTCATGTGGTTCAAATCTGAATGTTAGTTTTACCTGTCTTATGTTTTTGGTTGCAGCTTTGATGCCATCTTTGCAGTGACTTGGGCTCTAGGACTTTACTACTATGAGGTCTTCTCAAACAAGGCACCAATTTGTTAAATCTTTGTGCATGGTAGGGATGAAATATTATGGTGTCGATTAGGTTGGAACAAATTTATACCGGTCATGATAACTCAATAAACATGTCTTCATCTAATTTATCCAAAATTTAATCCGTTCAAGTTGAGTTGGAAGTGGATCACAATCCAATTAGCATGAGTTATTACTAACTTTTTGTTGGGGGCTTTTTCGTATATTAAACTTATTTATCCGGTTTATCTAAGTTTTCCAATTACAGAAAGTAACTAAAGTTTTTATACAAAATATATACAAATCCAGTCAAAATCTACAATTTATCTACAACTAAAAAAAAGATTATACAAAATATGTGTAACGATCCGACCAGTCGTTTTGAGCATTTGCATTCCGTTCGGTGGTTTGAGATCGTGAGTAGCTTCATATGATATGTTATAACTTTGCGTGTATCGCTGGTTTTGGTTTTCAAATGGTTCGGGATTGGTTTTAGAAAAATGATTCTTAACTAGGAAGCTTAATGTTAGAAGAGTTGACCAAGTTCGACTTTTATGTATTTGACATCGGATCGGAGCTTTGATGATTTCGTTAGGTCCATGGTGAATTTGGATCTTGGCGTATGACCCGATTTGCATTTGGATATTTCTAGAAGGTTTTGGCTTTATTTGGCGAAAGTTGGCAATTTGAAGGTTTGGGAAGTTTATAGGTTTGACTGGGAGTTGACTTCGATGTTATCAAGTTTGGATTGTGGTTCCTGGAATTGGAATAAGTTCGTTATGTCATTTGAAATTTTTATGCAAAATTTGAGGTTATTCCAAGTTGATTTGATATGATTCGGCACGAGTTTTGAAAGTAGAAAGCAAATTAATTCATTAAGCTCGATTTGATGTGCGATTCATGGTTTTGATGTTGAAATGTGTGATTTGAGGCCTCAAGTAGGTGCATATTATGTGTTGACTTGTTGGTATGTTCGGACGGGGTCTCGAGGAGCTCGGGTAAGTTTCAAGATAATTTTGGATCACTTCGGAGGATGATTTCATTGTTGGTTTTTGTTGATTTCTGATGCCCCAGTTGTTCTTCGCGATTGCGTAGTTTAGGATTGGAGCTAGGTGATCCGAACCGCCAGCTAATACTCTCCCTCCGCCCTTACAGGGTTAAATAGTACTGGCTAGCCAATTTTCGTCTGTCATTAAAAAATAGCCAGCGTTTGCAAAGTCATTGAAAAATAGCCACTATTTTGCTGCAACATGAAAAGTTCCAGCATAATATACTGGAGATCGGTGCACCTGTGTATGAACTTCCAGCATATTATGTTGGAACTCCAACATGCGGAAAGTTCCAGCATAATATACTAGAGATTGGAGCACTTGTGTATCAACTTCCAGCATATTATGCTGGACTGGTATATTATACTGGAATTTCAGTATATTATGCTGGAGCATTTTTCGGAACTTGAACAGTGTTTTCATTTTTTATCTTTACATGAATAGTAGCTAAATTTCGATTACTTTTAAAACTGCGACTGTTTTTGAATGACCACTTGTAAATATGATTATTTTGAATTTCTCCTCCTTACTGGAGCGTACTCATAACTAGTTAGTTTTAAATAAATTTGGGGTGAATTAGATCAATGGTAAATTGGAAAAGCTTACGAAACTTAATATAGCAAACATTTCTCTCCACCTTTTAACGATATTTATCATTTCATTTAAAAGGAAAATACACATTCTTTGGAATATGCATCTTTAAAACTATTAGTTTCAGTGTTCGCGCGTTGCGCGTGTATTTTGTCTCAATCGGTATCAAATTGTTATATCATATTAAAATTTATATTTTTGTTATAAAATACAATTAAAAAGTATAATTAAGTTCCTGAAATGATAAATTGTTAATCTTATTTACTATTTAATAAAGGAAGAAACTTTATCTCATAAAAGTACGTGATCATCTCAATCAGTATGTAACTTAAAATTGATTTCAGTTTTATTATTCAATTACTTAAGTTTCACAAGTTATTTTTTTAATAGTTTCAACAAGAAAACATAACTTTTGAAGATTTAATGTTTTTAGAGTAAAGTTATTTTTAAAAAACTTTGATTCCCCAAAAGATTTGAATTGTTTTGAAATATCCAAACCTAGAACTACGCTATATCCTTTCTTTGATATTTTTCTGCAATAGTTTTGAATTGCACATGAACTCGAAATAGTAAAATCATTGGCCACATAACTATTCGAATAAGTGAAGTTTCTTTTCACATTCCGTTAAAATCAGAGTACGGGTAGAATTCACATTCCATTATTGTTAAATTCAATTGATGAATTTCTTAAATATAAATTATAGGTATTTTACATAGTTCAAATAAAGAAAGAATTTAGATAAGGTAAATTCTTAATTGATTTTAAAGTACTATATATTATGACTTTCTACTTACCTCAAATAAGAAACATTTTATAATTAAACTTTTAGTTGATTATAAAATTTGAAAATATTAAGAAAATAATTTAATTATAATTGTGTTTTATATAAAATCTATTAAAAACTGGTAGAAAGTTGGACAATCAATACGGTGATAAGGTCAAATGCAAGCATGACGAAATAGTAGAAGAAATAGCCGGACAAAGGTTAAAGTATACCGTCTAATGCAAAAAGGTAATTATTCACTCAAAGAACACCAAATAAAGATGTATTCGTTGAATAGGTGAATGTAAAATTTATATACAAATAAAATTAATGCAAATACAAAGTTTACAAAATATTAAAGAATAATTTAACTACTAAAGCAAATGCGCAAATCCAAAATTCAACTACTAATACAATAACTTTTTGCTCAAAGAAAGAGAACCTGGAACCCTTAATTTTGTATGCTACTCGAACAAAACAAATTTTGGATGATGAAAAGTTGTAATTGTAAATCCTTTTATAAAAGTATCTAGGTATATAAAATTAAGTAAAAAATTTATTAAAAAATAAAGACTCTTAAACCAAAAAGAAGTTCAAAGAACTCATTTTCATCGGATATATTTTATTAAAAAATTAATCTGTCAAAATTTTATACCAAACTTTTCCTGGTGTGCGTGAATTATTCAATATTTTATTAACTAAAAAACTTTCCAAGTGTAAAATTTTAATACTCCTTACTCGGTGTTTGAAAATATTTCCTAGGGTGTGTGAATTAGAATTTTATAAACCCAAAGAAGAATCCTCCTAAATCTGAAAGGAAGAATTTAATATTGCTCCTAAATATAAATGGGGTTGAATGGAAAATTTCTTATTGTGTAGTTAACGAAAAGCTGTGTGCTTAAAATTCTAGAACCAAAAGGAGTTGAAAAATTAATATTATATATATTAGGAAAATAATTAAATAATTATTGCTAAATAATAGGAAATTAATTAATGACAATTCCTAAATAGTAAAAAGTTAATCAAATGACTATTTTGTCTAGTGTGAACTCTATTATAAAAGGGTAAAAAAGACGAACGATATTTCGCTAAGGACCTTGGTGCTTTTAATATAGTATAGATTAAAACTATTACACAAAAAATAAGGACAAACTATTTGATAATTTACATCAATTACTAGCAATATTATTATTTTTGCATTTATGATGTTCTCGTTTTCTTTTTAAAATTTTAAATTATTAGATATTTTATAATTTCTCACTTACCAATTCCAATTTGGCTTATTATCTCAGTTCAATTTATTTTACGTACTTAGTTATCTATTCATTTCCCATGTATGTCAAAATGAATCACTTAAATCATTTATATTATGAAAATCGTTCAAAGAGAAAATAATTAACAAGAACAAAGAAATCACTTGTGAAATTAAAAAATAGCCAGATTTACAAGTGGTAATTGAAAAATAGCCACAGTTTCAAAAGTAATCGAAATTTAGCCACTTTTCATGTAAGATAAATCTAGACGAAAATACTGTTCAAAATCCGAAAAATATTCCAGCATAATATACTGGAGTTCCAACTTCCAACATAATATACTGGAGTTCCAGCATAATATACCGGAGTTCCAGCATAATATGCTGGAAGTTCATATACAAGTGCTCCAATCTCCGGTATATTATGTTGGAACTTTCGTGTGTTGAAGTTCCAGCATATTATGATGGAAGTTCATACACAGGTGCACCAATCTCCAGTATATTATACTGGAACTTTCCGTGTTGCAGCAAAATAATGATTATTTTTTAATGATTTTGCAAACGTTGATCATTTTTTAATTATCAGTTCAAAAACTGACTAGGCCGTTCTATTTTCACCTTAGGGCTGGCATGTGGGCCGGTTAGGCCCGGGCCCGGCCCAAGCCCGCGAGCCCATATGGGTAGTGGGCCTGAACGGGCCTAACCGTTTAAACCCGGGACCAGGTGGGGTGGGCTGCTAAGTGGGCTGGTCCCCTAAAAAGCCCGTGAGACCGGGACCGTTTGGGCCCGGGATCGGCTCCTAACTGCGCCGGTTCAACCGGTCCTAAACGGGCTCAAGGGCCCAACGGCTATTTTTTTAAAAAAAAATTTATTCCAAATTTTTTTTAGCCGTTACAAAAGTTTAAAAAATGGTCGTTGGCCTGCAAAAATAGCCGTTTGCTATTTCTAAAATAGCCATTTAACCCCTCTCCTCCTCCCCCCCCCCCCCCAACTTTGTTTTAACCCCAAATTTTTTATAATTACACTTTTTCCCTATTTTCAACTATAAATACCCCCTCATTCTTTCATTTTTCTCCCAAAATCATCAATCTCTCAATCTCTCTCTCTAATTTTCTCTATAATTGCTTACTTTATTGTTGTAATTTGTGAAAAATAATGAAATTGGTGAATTGAAGTATTCAAGTCTTCAACGATATATAATTTTCAACAAGTTGTTTGTCAATTCGGTAAACTCGTTCCAACTCTTAAGTTTTAATATTATAGTTTGGTTTTGTTTTATTTACTTTTGTATTGATTTATTAATTAAGATGGATTTTTCGTTAAAAAAATGTTTAGTAAAAATAAGGAAAAATCCAAGAGTAGTGAATCTAGTGGCCAATCTATTCCTTCTCCAATTCCCCGGGCTCCCCTACCCAAACCCCATACCCGCCCTCCACCTGCTCCTATTCTTGATAGTGATAATACTTTATTACAATTTACTGAGAGTCAATATTTGCATAATGTTGGAGGTGGTGAACACTTAGACCATGAATATATGAATGCTTTTTATGGTAATCCAACTATTGATGAAGATAATGAGCAGGAAATAGATTTGGATGAAACGCAACTGGATGACGATACACCCGCTAGTCATGTTGCTGAAGTTAACCCAACTAATCCAAATGATTCCCCGTCTGACCCTCATGTTACTACCCCTACTTTTTCTGGACAACCTTCTAAACGGGCCAAAACATCTCTTGTTTGGCTATTTTTTATTCAAATAAGAGAAAAAAATAAAGCTAAGTGTAAAACTTGTGGCAAAGAGTTAGCTTTTAACTATGTTGATCCCGGGGGAGGGGGGAGGGGAGTTTGAGGAGACACATAATGCTACACCCTCAAGATAAAGTTAAATATCTTCATATGAAAGCTTCGGCCGAGGGGACAAGTGTACCTAGTCAGCCTGTCACGACCCGAATTTCCCACCTTCGGGAATCGTGATGGCGCCTACTCGTGAAAGCTAGGCAAGCCGACAGTTACAGTTTTTACCACCTTTATTACTAGTCAAACAGAAACAAATAATAGCTAAAACCAAACAAATACGAAATGCGGAAGTGATATAACAGTTCAACAACTCTAATACATAACTACCCCAATGATCTGGTGTCACAATCGACGAACGTCTAAGAAATTCTACAAATATTGGTTTGAAAGAAGTACATATGTTCTAAAAATGGAAGAGACAGGAAAACTAAAAATAGGGGAAAGGGGACTTCAGGCTCTACGAACGCCGGCAAATCTACCTTGGGTCTCCCTGGACTGAAGGCAGCAACCTCAAATCTACTCACAAGGTCCGGCACCGAAATCTCCACAAAAGTTCAGAGTGCAGTATCAGTACAACCGACCCCATGTACTAGTAAGTGTCGAGCCTAACCTCGGCAAAGTAGTGACGAGGCTAGGACACGACAACCATATAAACCTGTGCAGTTAAATCATATACGAGAAACAATAATAACAGAAATTTAACAGATAAAGACGGGAGAGGGAAACATGCTGAGGGGAATATCAGATTATGACAGTAATAAAGTACAAAAGCAAGGTAAATATCAAACTTGAACCAACAGAAATGATAACACAGTAACACGTGCATGGCATCACCCTTCGTGCTTTTACTCTCGTCCTCACCATAAAATCAACAGAAACGGCACGACATCACCATTTGTGCATTAACTCTCTCATAATCATGGTACGGCATCACCCTTCGTGCATTAACACTCACAGAAATAGGCACGGCATCACCCTTCGTGCATTAACACTCACTGAATATGGCACGGCATCACCCTTCGTGCATTAACACTCTCTCACCATATCGTGCACGGCATCACCCTTCGTGCTTTACACTCTTCCTCACCCAAACAATAGAAACAATAACATCCCGGCAAGGGAATCAGCTATAACCAATCTCATTTTAAGAGTTAATTTCACAATGTAAGTCTCAACTCGAGTCAATACTTAACAATTATCCAATGCCAAGAAAAATATCATAAGACTTGTTCAACATGGAGAATTATCAGTTTAGGCATGATTAGTACATAATAAGAATCACAACGGCCACAGTTTAAGACTCACTTGCATACTCAACATCAACGTATAGATACTCGTCACCACACCTATACGTTGTACTCAACACTAACACGTAGCAAATAAGACAACAACACCTATTCTCTCAAGCTAAGGTTAGACCAAACACTTACCTCGATTCCATGGCCAAAAATCAAGCCTCAATTACCGCTTTTCCTTTGATGTCCACTTCCAAACCGCCCGAATCTATGCATAATTAACTAATAACATCAATTAACACTAAATAAATCAATTCTAATGCATGAGTATAGATTTCTCAATATTTTTTCCAAAAAGTCAAAAACCGACCCTGGGCCCGCTTGGTCAAAACTCGAAGTTCGAACTAAAACCTGACTACCCATTCACCCACGAACCCAAATATGTAATTGGTTTTGAAATTTGACCTCAATTTGAGGTCCAAATCCCTAAATTTTGAAATTCCTAAATTCTACCCAAGAACACGCAATTTCCCATGAAAAACCCTAGATTTTGAGATGAAGTCATGTAAAGAGATGAAATAGATTGAAGAAGATGAGTTAGAAATCGTTTACCTATGATTTGGGGAAGAACTCTCCTTTGGAAAATCGCCTATGGGAGCTTAGGGTTCGAAAATTTGAGAAATGAGTTCAAAATCCCATCCAAGTGATGTTTTGATCAGTTGCAAATGTCGCATTTGCGACAGGAGCTTCGCAATTGCGAGACAGGCTTCGCAAATGCGAACCTGCTGCAATGTCTGCTTCCGTCGCAATTGCGAACAATTTGTCGCAATTGCGAAGGTTGACCCTCCCTGTTGACTTCGCAAATGCGAAGGAATGTTCGCAAATACGAACCTCTGCTGGCCAGGGCTTCTTTGCAATTGCGATAAAGCCCTCGCAATTGCCAAGCCTGTGAGGCTCGCAATTGCGAAGCCTGATCTCACAATTGCGAGATCAGAGCCTGCAACAAATACCAGATGCAACAACAATTTTTTTTAAAGTCCAAACTCACTTCGTGGCCTATCCAAAACTCACCCGAGCCCTCGGGGCTCCAAACCAAACATGCACACAAGTCTAGAAACATCATACGGACTTGCTCGTGCGATCAAATCGCCAAAATAACATCCTAAACAATGAATTTAACACCGAAACTCATGAAATTCTCAAGATAGTTCAAAATTTCTATTTTCTCAACCAAGGGTCCGGTTTATATCAAATATCTTCCGTTTCTCACCAAATTTCACAGATACGACTTAATACTATATCAAACATGTACCGGGCTCAGGAACAAAAATACGGGCCCGATACCAACGAGATTACACACTATTCCATTTCTAAAATTTCTTATATTTTCCAACAAATAATTTTCTTCAAAAATTCATTTCTCGTGCTAGGAACCTCAGAATTCGATTTCGGGCATACGCCCAAGTCCCATATTTTACTACAGACCCTACGGGACTGTAAATCACGGGTCCGGGTCCGTTTACCAAAAATATTGATCGAAGTCAACCTTAATCAATTTAAAAGGCAAAATTCAATATTTTCCTTAAATTTCACATACGGGCTTTCCGAAAACGCGCTCGGACTGCGCACACAAATCGAGGAGAACGAAAATGAGGTTTTCAAGGCCTCGGAACCCGGATTCGGATTCTAAAACAAAAGATGACCCTTTGGGTCATCACACAACCTGACCCTAGTACCGGGTCAAATCAATTTCAACCGGGAATTAACACTGTTACCGGTGGTATATTATATTATGATCCAAGAAAATATAGGAAAGAATTGGCAAAAATGGTTATTGTTATGTGCTTACCCTACTGTTTTCCTTCTAACCCTCACTTTGTGCATTATATTAGATATATTTTTAATCCTACTTATAAAGGACGGTCTCGCACAACCAAAAAGAGCGATATTTATAAATATAAACATGAATATAAACAATATTTGCGCTATTTATTTACTCATATTAATTGTCGTGTTGCTATTACTACTGATATTGGTAGAAGTGGTAATGATTGTGATTATCTTACTGTTACCAGTCATTGGATTGATGAGGATTGGATAATGCAAAATCGCATTATCGCTTATAGAATAATTAATTCACGCCGCACATGGCAGTTTATTTCTAGCATGGTTACGGATATTTGTAGATATTTTTGCATTAGTGATAAAATAATGTCAATTTCAATGGATAATGCTACTAGTAACACTAATGTTGTAGCCTTACTTACCACTACACTAAATCGTGTATTTAGTAACATTTTTTATGTTAGATGTATTTGTCATATTTACCATTTAATTTGTGGGTGATGGTATGAGAATTTTAAATGTTGAAATTGAAAAGGTTAAAATGCCTCTTCACTGGCTTTTTTATTCAAACCGTATAAGTAGACTTAGAGAATATTTTAAAAGATGCGATGAATTTGGCCTAAGAGAAAGAAAGGTTCCTATACCTTGTCCAACTAGATGGAATTACATGTATGAAAGTTTAGTTATTGCATATGAATATAGAAACCCCATAAACTCAACGTTTAATGCTCATGTAAGTGATGATGATGAGCACCTTACAAATGCGGATTGGGCTAATGTTAAAATGCTTGTAGATTTTTTAGAAAAATTTCATATTGCTACAAATGAATTTTCTAGGCAATATTATCCTACTATTTCTAAGTGTTTAGTTTATATTGCAGAACTTGCAAATTTGTTTGCTTATTTTTCAGAGGGTGGGGAAATTTATGAACAAGCTATTGATTCTATGAGAAAGAAATTTAAAAAATATTTTTTCCCTATTCCCCCTATTTATGGTATTGCTGCCTTGTTAAATCCTACTATGAAATTAGGAGGTCCTCAATATTGATATCAATCTGTTTATAATGGTTTAGCACTTGAAGATGAGGAGTTGTCTACACTTTCGGAAGCACAAGCCTCAATTAAATTAAATACTCAAACTATTTATAGTGCTTATTAAATTGCAATAGA
The DNA here is from genome assembly GCF_001879085.1 of Nicotiana attenuata. Classification (NCBI taxonomy): domain Eukaryota; kingdom Viridiplantae; phylum Streptophyta; class Magnoliopsida; order Solanales; family Solanaceae; genus Nicotiana; species Nicotiana attenuata. The sequence goes on from NC_031990.1 coordinate 9,406,859, forward strand.
TAATGCTAGACCAAATGTTCCAACTCCTTCTTCTTCTTCTTCTAATTCTCAATCATCTAAAAGAACTGCGGGAGTAAGAGCACTTACTGCTTGGGCCAGGTTCAGGGTTTCTCAAGGTTCTAGTACAACTGATTGTTCACAACTAAATGAGCTTGAAGTTTATTTGTCACAGGGAATTGAGGAAGTGAATCCCGACGGCTCCTTTAATATTTTGGAATGGTTGAAGGACAAAGAAAAACACTTTCCGATTCTTTCAAGGATGGCCCGAGACATTTTAACCATTTAAGCTTCAAAAGTGGCATCAGAGAGCGCTTTCAGTCAAGCAAGACTTCAACTCGGTGATTATAGAGCGTCTATGAGGGAGAACTTGAAAAAATCAGTACTTTTCAGAGATTGGATCCGTTCGGAACGAAGAAATTTTGGACTTGCTGAATCACAATCAGAGGTAGACGAAGCTTACGAAGAAATGCTAGCTGAACTTGCGGAGGATGCAGCTTCGCCCGGAAGCAGTGATGAACAAGCTTCTTTTCTGCCACCACCAACAGAAATTCCTCCGAACCTTGAAGGATTTATGAAATTTGTAAGAGATACCATGTAAAATGAATATGTAACTTGTATTATGGCACATCTTGATTAGTTTCTTTTTCTTCTCAATGGTGGTATTGGCACCTTGTTGTGCTCATTCCATGGGGGGAAGACTAAGAATGATATTGCCATGTTTTGTTAATGCTATAATAAAATTATATGCATTGCTTTGAATATCTCTTTACAATATTTTTGTGTTTAAATTTGAATTCACAATTCAATAATATAGTTTTTAAAAGGAATTGCCTTAGATAACAATTTTTTTTTAAAAAAAATTGAAATATCTAACTGTTCGGCCCACTTAGGCCCATATAGGCCCACTTAGCCCGGGACCATTAGTTCGTGGTCCCGGTCTCGGTCCGGTTCTTACCAAAAGCCCACGAAGCCCGGGACCGATTAAGACCGGCCCACAAGGCCCTTTTAGGCCCATGCCCGGCCCACATTACACCCTTATTTCACCTTGTTAGCAGAGTGATAATAAGCTAAATTGTATAGTTTGGCCTACGTTCGGTCTCTAACTTAAGGATGCTTTATTATTGTAAGTGTACAAATAATGCAAAAATTGGCTCTAATGATGACTTTGGTGTTTCACAGGAGTGCAATAATCAAATGAGGACTTAAGATGATGATCCGGGCAAAATTTGGAATTAATGGACGAAAAAAAGGAGCAAAGCTCGTGGGCAGTGGAAAACCCCACTAGCGCGGGCATTAGCGCGGCCTTAGCGCGCCCGCGCTAGTCCAGCAGTCCAAAACAGAAGAAAACCCAACTAGCGCGGGCAGTAGCGCGGCCCTAGCGCGCCCGCGCTAGTCCAGTGGCGGAAACGAAGTTTCAAAAAGGGCAATTTCGGAAGTCCAAGCAAATCCACACAAACTATAAAAGGTTTAACAAGTCCAATAGAGAAGGGAGTTCGAGTTTTTGAGAAGAAGCAAGAGAGGCAAGGAGGCAACTTGGAAAACGATTTTATTCTCCCTATTTTATTCTTCTATCAATGACTATAAATTCTTTTGTAGTTTTTATCGTTGTTATGAGTAGCTAAATCTTTTGATCTAAGGTTTTGGTGAAACCCGTTGGGGATGACTTGGTTGTTATATTAATATAGTTTTGAATTGGTTTTTAATCTCTATTTGTTCATCTACGTTTTGATTGTGGTTAATTGAAAGGGCCCTCAATTATCCGTCCCTATTTCGTATGTATCTGCTTGAGAGAGAGTGTATATTTAGGTAGTTGTTTGAACAACATCACTCCCGGAGTATAGACGAGAGTCATAACCGAGGGTTTAGAGGTTGGATTAGAGATAACGATACATCGGGTGCAATCTAAGTGAACTGTAATGCGAATCTAGCTAGCGTAGCTTGAGAGAGTGCGTCTAGTAAATTATCATAATTGCTTGAGAAAGATTTATGATAGCTGGAGAGTTCATGATTGATAGAGACAACTAAGTCACAGTTATAAGACATATACAACCAAGGAAATCAACAACGGGGGAAACCATTACCTTAGACCTTATTCCAATTGTTTACAAATCAAGCATAGTTAATTTTTAGCTGTTTATTTATTTTCAGTTTTAGTTGTTAGAAATATCATCAACTGTTAATCACAAAGTTTGGGGAAATTGATTATGTGAATTTAGTAAGTCCGACAAAAGTAATTGATAGGTTAATTCCCTGTGGTTCGACTCTGGGCAGAAATACTCAGATTATATTTGCAATGTCCGCGTGTCTTTTTATAAGGCATAGATTGGCGTTATCAAATTTTGGCGCCGTTGCCGGGGAGTTAACGGTGTTATCAATTACAATTGAAAGAAGTACAAAAATTCTTAGTGTAGTCAGTTTTCTCTATATCCAATCTTTTCATTGAAATTCTCACGTTTGAACTCTTGTGGAATTCAGGTGTATGCCTAGAAATTCTTCGAGGACTGGAGAACTGATAGAAGGACTCTCAGACCCCTAGAAAACATTCAGGGCATTGAACCGTGCTAACAAGAGACTCCAACAATCACAACAACAACACCAGCTCGAATTTGACATGGGTGACGCAGAAAACATCATTGGAAACGTCGGGGATCTGCCAGCAAACCCCAACGTCAGAGTAGTGGCACCTCTTGTGCCCGAAGCTGCACTTTATGATTGGGCACAGCCAACAGCTGATAACCTGTCGACTGCCATAGTTGTGCCCGTAATTCAAGCGGAGACCTTCCAGATAACCAATAATATGCTGCATCTTCTGCAGAATAAAGGATTGTTCTCCGGATCACACATTGAAGACCCTCAACAACACCTGAAAATTTTTATGTCAATTTGTGTGACCCAAAGGCAGCCAAATGTGACCCCGGAAGCTATCAAGTTGTTACTGTTCCCATTCTCTGTGACCGGGGAAGCTCAGACTTGGCTAAATTCGCTCTCTATCAATTCCATTGTCACCTGGGAGGAATTAGTCAAGCAATTCCTGAATAAGTTCTATCCGCCCAACAAGACTGCAAGACAGATTGATGAAATATTGCAGTATAAGCAGCAGCCGACTGAGTCCTTGCAAGAAACTTGGGAAAGATTTAAAGGGATGCTAGTGAAGTGTCCTCACCATAGCATTCCAGACCAGATGCTCGGCCAGAGATTCTACATGGGGCTAGCCGACAATTTAAAAGCAAATGTGGATGCTTCAGCTGGAGGTGCATTTTTGAGTAAGACATTCACCGAGTGCAAAGTCCTTCTTGACAAGATGTCACAAAATTCGGGGTGGATAACTAGAGGTACAACATTGGCACCCATAGTGCATTCAGTTCCTCTTGACCCAAATAATTCGCATGCAGAGAATATGGCCACACTCATGACTCAGATGAGCATATTGATAAAGAAGATTGATGAGATGGGTACAAAACAGGTGCACATTGTTGACACAACAAATGGAGGACTGTGTACACCTTGTATTAATCAGTCTTATGTGTGTTCATGGAGTGGAGAAGGTGAAAATCAAGGGGCAAGAGAAGATATGAATTATGTCAACAACTTTGGGGGTCAGAGACAAGGAGGATAGCAGTGGAGACCGCCACAAAATCAGCAGTACATGCCAAACATGCAACAGCCTGGGGGTATGCACCCTCAAGGCCAAATGGTGCCAGTACCATATAAGAAACTACAGGGCTATCCACAGCAAAATCAGCAGCAATTAACATATCAACCACCTCCTCAGCAGCAAGATAACAACATGATGGAAATCAGGGGTATGCTTCAGCAACTCATTAGGACAAATGGTAAGGTGCAGGAAAAGTTGGCAGGGCATGATTCAGCTATAAAGAACATTGAAACGCAGCTGGGTCAGTTGTCCATGGCTTTAAACAACCGCCCTCAGGGAACCTTGCCTGCAGACACAAACATCAACCCCAAGGAGCAAAACCTGAATCAGGTGATGGCAATGAGTCTCCGGAATGGGAGAAACTTCGAAGAGAGCAGGAAATTATACAAGCCAGCAAGGAGAGTAGGCCAACCACTCCAGTTCCATTAGAGGTAGATGAAACAACAGAACTTACTGAAGTGGTGGTGGAACAGAGTCATGAGGAAAAAGGCAAGGATAAGATGAATGAGCAAGCTGCAGATCAGGTGACACCTCTTGTACCAGAAAACTCCAACAGAGAGAAGCCAGCAAGCAGTGCACAAAGGGTGATACCTGCACCCTTCCGTCAGAGACTGGTAAAACAAAAGAAGGAAGTTCAATACAAGAAATTCATGGAGATGCTGCGTCAAATTCAGTTGAATATTCCTTTGATGGATGCCTTGAGGGAGATGCCCGGTTATGCAAAGATGATGAAGGATCTAATGTCACGGAAGTTTGATTTTCAGGACCTTTCCACAGTGACTCTGACACAGACCTGCAGCGCAGTAGTGACAAGACCGATGGCTCAAAAGATGTCTGATCCAGGTAGCTTCACTATTCCATGCACAATTGGGAGTTATGCCTTTGCAAAGGCATTATGTGATTTGGGAGCCAGCATAAATCTGATGCCGCTGGCTGTATACACCAAAATGGGCGTTGGCAGAGCTAGACCGACTTCGATGCTGCTACAGCTGGCTGACCGCACGGTGAAAAGGCCAACTGGTATTCTTGATGATGTGTTGGTGCAGGTGGGGAAGTTTGTGTTCCCTGTAGACTTTGTTATTCTGGATTGCCAGGTAGATGAGGAGATACCTCTCATTTTGGGTAGACCATTTTTGGCCACTGGAAGAGCATTGATCGATTGTGAGACTGGGGAATTAAAAATGAGACTGAACGATGAAGAAGTCATATTCAATGTTCAGCAATCTATGAGGAGACCCAGTGAATATGCTAATTGCTCTCTAGTGGAGGCAGTAGATGTGATCCTGCAAGAAGATGATGTAACCCTGACTGCTAAAGATCCATTAGAGGCATGTCTGACAAATTTAGAAGATATGGATAGTGAAGGGTTAGCTGAGTGGGTCATGGCACTTGAAGGCCAAGGATTCTGGACAAGGGAACCTCAGTTTGAGTCCCTTGAGTTAGAAAAAAGGGCTACACCTCCAGCAAAGCCATCAATAGAGGAACCACCCAAGCTGGAGCTGAAGCCACTCCCAGCTCACCTCAGGTATGTTTTCTTAGGCCCTGATTCTACTTTGCCTGTTATTATATCATCCGGTTTGCTAGATGTGCAGGTAGAACAGCTCTTACAGGTACTGCAGGAAAGTAAGACTGCCATTGGCTGGACCATGGCAGACATAAAGGGTATCAGCCCAGCCTTCTGTATGCATAAGATTCTCTTGGAAGAAGGGCACAAACCTTCCAGAGAACATCAACGAAGGCTGAACCCGAACATGAAAGAGGTAGTAAAGAAGGAAGTGATCAAATGGTTAGATGCGGGAATCATCTTCCCCATCTCTGATAGCAATTGGGTCAGCCCTGTCCAATGTGTGCCGAAAAAGGGGGGAATGACTGTTGTGCATAATGAGAACAATGAGTTGATCTCAACTCGTACAGTCACGGGATGGCGGATTTGCATGGATTACCGAAAATTGAACACAGCCACCCGGAAGGACCACTTCCCCTTGCCTTTCATTGACCAAATGTTGGACAGGCTGGCCGGGCGATCGCACTTCTGTTTCTTGGATGGATATTCGGGGTACAATCAGATATCAATAGCCCCCGAAGATAGAGAGAAAACATCCTTCACTTGTCTGTATGGCATCTTCGCCTTTCGGAGAATGCCTTTTGGGCTTTGCAATGCACCAGCGACATTTCAACGGTGCATGTTAGCCATCTTCACAGACATGGTGGAGGATATTATGGAGGTCTTTATGGATGATTTCTCCGTGGTGGGAGATTCATTCGAAGACTGTCTTCACAACTTAAGAAGAGTGCTTAAAAGATGTGTGGAGACAAATTTAGTGCTAAACTGGGAGAAGTGCCATTTTATGGTACAGGAAGGGATAGTCCTGGGGCATCGAGTGTCCAGTAAAGGAATTGAGGTCGACCATGCTAAGGTTGACGTGATTGAAAAGCTACCACCGCCCACTTCAGTCAAGGCGGTGAGAAGTTTCCTTGGACACGCCGGGTTCTACCGGCGTTTCATAAAAGATTTTTCCAAAATTGCTAACCCATTATGCAAACTCCTTGAAAAGGATCAGCCCTTTGTGTTTTCTAATGATTGCAGGTTGGCATTTGAGGAACTGAAGAAGAGGTTGGTGACTGCACCCATCATTGTTGCACCCAACTGGGAGCAACCATTTGAGATCATGTGTGACGCTAGTGACTATGCCATAGGAGCAGTCTTGGGGCAGCGAAAGGATAAGCTGATGCACCCGATTTACTACGCAAGCAGAACGCTAAGCGGTGCACAACTCAACTACACTGTGACGGAGAAGGAGATGTTGGCGGTGGTGTTTGCTTTCGACAAGTTCAGATCATATCTGATTGGCTCCAAGGTAATTGTATACACTGACCATGCAGCTCTCAGGTTCTTGATTGAGAAGAAAGAGTCTAAGCCGCGCCTGATTCGTTAGGTGCTGCTGTTACAAGAATTCGACCTCGAAATTTGTGACCGTAAGGGCACAGAAAATCAAGTCGTTGATCATCTATCACGACTTGAGGGAGCTGAAAAATCAGTCGAGGTCGAAGAGATTCTGGAAACCTTTCCAGACGAGCAACTGCTTGCAGCCAGTCTTGAGGAAGCGCCATGGTATGCAGACTTTGCAAATTACCTGGCCTGCGGTATAGTTCCCTATGACCTTTCATCTGTCCGAAAGAAAAAGTTTTATCGTGATTGCCGCGTGTATTATTGGGACGAGCCTTATTTGTTTAGAATATGTGTTGATAATATTATTCGGAGGTGTGTCCGCGAGATAGAACAATCTTCTGCTTTGCAGGCTTGTCACGCATCAGCATATGGAGGACATTTTGGAGGGGTCAGGATAGCATCGAAAGTGCGAGAGGCCGGATTCTTTTGGCCAACAGTGTTTAGAGATGCACACCTATGGGTGAAGGGATGTGATGAATGTCAGCCGACCGGGAACATTTCCCATCGCCATGAGATGCCCATGAACCCGATTCAAGAGGTAGAGGTGTTTGATGTTTGGGGGATTGACTTCATGGTCCCTTCGTCAGCTCATTTGGCCATAAGTACATACTTGTTGCTGTGGATTACGTGTCTAAATGGGTAGAAGCTGCAGCGTTGCCCACTAATGATGCAAGAGTGGTGGTAGGATTTTTGAAAAAGAGCATATTCACCCGATTTGGGACACCAATAGGGATCATCAGTGATGGAGGCACTCACTTCTGTAATAGAGCCTTCGAAAAATTGCTTGCAAAGTATGATGTACGCCACAAGGTGGCTACCCCTTATCATTCGCAAACTAGTGGGCAGGTTGACGTGTCCAACAGAGAGATAAAAAGTGTGCTAACCAAGACTGTGAACGCCACAAGAACTGATTGGGCGAAAAAGCTTGACGATGCACTCTGGGCCTATAGAACTACATTCAAAACACCAATAGGTATGTCACCGTACAAGTTGGTATTTGGGAAGGCCTGTCATCTGCCTGTGGAGCTAGAACATCGAGCTTGGTGGGCACTAAAGCAATTGAACATGGATACCGATGCAGCTGGAAAAATCGACTGACAGAGTTGCATGAGTTGGAAGAATTTAGATATCAAGCCTTTGAAAGCATGAGGCTCTACAAGGAAAGAATGAAGAAGCTGCATGACAAGCACATTGTGGACAGAAATTTCAAACCCGGTGACAAGGTACTATTGTATAATTCAAGGTTGAGATTATTTTCGGGTAAGTTAAAGTCCCGATGGTCAGGACCTTTCAGAGTGGTGCAAATGTTCGCAAGTGGATCTGTAGAGATCGAATCAGAAGATGGGACAAACAAGTTCACAGTAAATGGGCAAAGGTTGAAACATTACCTTGGAATAGCTGAAGAAAAAGGGGATACTGTGGTGATCAATTTGAAAGAACCCCAATATGCGAATGAGGAGTGATGAGCAAATAATTGCGTCGTGCCGCGACGTTAAATCAGGCGCTGCGTGGGAGGCAACCCACGAATGTGTTGTTAAGTGTAGTATGTAACTTCATGTATTAAAAAAAAAACACTGGAACACCTGGATTAGCGTGCCCGCGCTAAGGCAGCGCTTATCCAGTTTCTTTCTGCCTCAACCTCGTTCCCACTAGCGCGGCCGCGCTAAGCCAGCGCTAAGCCCGCGCTAGTGAGGTTTCTTTCTGCCTTATATTTGACCAACTAGCGTGGCCGCGCAAAGCTAGCGCGCAGCCCGCGCTAGTTGGTTTCACACTGCCTCGTTTTAATTGAACTAGCGCGCCCGCGCTATGACAGCGCTAAGGCCGCGCTAGTCCAGGTAAGTTCCAAATTTTTTTTTTATTTTCTTTTTAGTTTATTCTCTTAACCCATTTAACTTACAACCCACCCGCCCCACACCTCTCCATTCCCCCAATCTCTCTTCCTCTCACATACGATTCCCAACCCTAACCCCTCTATTCTTCTTTTTCTTCTTCATCCCTTCCTCCATTCTTCGTCCTCCATACCAAACCACAAACAACACCACCTTCCTTCTCTTCATCAATCTTCCACTTTTGCTCTCCTTCTCTCTACTGGTAAGTGTTTCTCTCTTTAATTTTGTATGTAGATCTTCAATTTCGTTTTTTAGTTTAGTTTTTTTTCTTTCTTTTTACTTTGTATAGTAGAAGCTAGTTTTATTTTAGGGTAGAAACAGATGTCAATAGTTAGGTTGGGCTGGAAAAAAAAATTGAAAAAATGCAAATTGTGGTTGTATGGTGTGCTTATTGGGTTATTGTGGTAGTGTTCCTTGTGTTGGAGGGATAGTTGGAGCTTAAAATTAACCATTGGCCACAATGTGTTTGTTAAAATGCCTCTTTGGAGGAAGTGTTGTGACCATTCCGCGGTGAAGTCTGAGTAACCATGTTTTGGTCACCCGATTGAATAGAACTGACGTTGGACTATTTGCAGGTACCATGGCTCCTCGCAAACGCCAAGCAACAGGTTCCTCCTCCAGCCGCCCGACTACAGCCAACACTGGGGGAAGGCCTCGAAAGTCGGTTGATACAAGGCCCTTCAATAGTCAAAAGTTTGTGTCCGCCAAGGCACAAGACAGGTTTAACAAGAAAGAGGCCAAAACAATTGTGCCGGAACAGGCCATGGATCCCAATGCACTGGGGACTACCTGCCCAAATATACCATTTGAGTTGAGGCGAAGGCACCTGGACATATTCTTTGAGGAGCCGATCACTGCCAATGTTATGCTTGTTAGGGAATTCTATGCGAATCTCCCAGAACATGAGGACTACACGGTCACAGTGCACAAGAGACCGGTCAATGCTTCTTTGGAGACTATCCGGACTCTATACAGGCTTCCTCCACCACCTCAGGGGTACGTGGATGCATACCAAACATACAGTGGAAAACATACTTCCTGGTCCACATTCACCGACACTATCTGTCAGCCGGGAGCCACTCTTCAGTGGTACAAATATGGGAATAAGTTCCACTCCTCAGCCCTCAAGTTTGAGGCCAAATGCTGGTTGTACTTTATCAATAGCAGACTCCTACCCTCAAAGAACCTGTCAGAAGTGAATATCCCTCGAGGGTGCCTCATTTGGTGCTTCATGAATAATGCTCCATTTGATGTGGCCAGGGTCATACACGATGAAATGTTCCAGCGGGTCCGGGTTCAGAGATATGGGTTATACTACCCGTCTCTGGTCACCCGGTTGTGCCTTCAAGCCAATGTGCCGAGTAACCTTGCTTTAGATGGCCGAGTTCCTGTGGTTCATCCTTTCACAGCTGAGAGGGTCACTACGGGCAAGGAAGTGGTAGCCGCTGAGGAATTGATTGGCTATGATTCTGATGATGGTGATGACGCGGAGGAGGAGGAACAACAACAGGTAGCTGATGCTGAGGAGATTGTAGGTGATGAGCAGCCAGCTCAACCACATGCTGATGATGCTGTAGGCCCGTCTAGGGCCAGTCGGGGACAGCGCTTAGACCGCATGGAGCAGGAGGTAGCTGAAATACGGACCTCAGTGTCTGACCTGGGGACACGTGTTGCTGAGATGGCCACCCAGTAGAAGAAATCAGAAAAACGCATCCTGGGTTGGCTCCGTGCATTGGGTAGGGCGTGCAATGTCGCCACCGGCTCTATCTCCGACCAGGATTTAGCAGTCAGGGAAGTTCCCTTTCCCTTCTTTTGATTTACTTGGCCATGAGGACATGTCCTCAATTTAAGTGTGGGGTGGGGATAGGGATACTTTATTGTATGCTGTAATTGTAATAACTAACTGTTTTCTTTGGTTGTTTTGTCTTGCTTTGATTGTGTTAGTGTTAGAACAATAGTCATTAGGTAAGTGAAAATAGTAAATGACTTGTCCCGACGACGGATCTCTTTCGACGGGGTTCTTGAGGGACTAAGTCGAAGAAAAAAAATTGGAATATAGAGACTCTTCCTGATGACAGATCCTTTAGACAATTTTCTTGAGGGAAGTTAGTCTAGAGAAAATACAAAAAGATTTTTTATTTTATTCTTAGGTAGTGTAACAACTCCCCCCTTGGTTTTTCTTTGGGCCACGGTTCTTTTCCAAGGGTTTATCTTGAACCGGGTATAGGTAGTTTTTGTTTTTGTTTTAGGTTAGGATTAATGGGCTACGAGCTAAAAATCGAAGAAAAAAAACCCTTAGCGTTTCTACACCTGAACACGATAGACACTAGAGTGTAACGCTTAGCTTCAAGGGTTGAATCTTGTTTAAGTGCCTTAAAAGTTGTATGTTTGTATCTAACTTGAACACTTAAAAGAGAATGTCTTGATAAACTAATCCGGAGTGAGTCATGTGCCATGTGTGTGTGAGTGTTACTGTATTCCATGCTTTACATTTGATGCCTAGAACTTGCCCTGTGTGTTTGCGAAACGAAATAGTAGTTTCATTCAGTTTTAGAAAGGATATAGGCATTCTTTGTTGATCCAGACATACAAAGTAAACCCACCTGAATGCATTACATCTTAGTTAACCCCGTGTAGCCTATAAGCCTGTTTCTTTGGTAACCACATTGTGAACCTTACCCAATTGTTTGAATAGCCTGCTGTTTGAACTCTTTCTCCTCTCACTAAGCACTAGAATAGTATTGAAAATATGCAAAAGCAAAAGTGTGGGGTGGTGGTTGTGTTTGAAGTGGAACCATGGAAATAGAGAAAAGGTGTAGAATGTTGAAGCATAAAAAGAGAAGCACCACGAAAAAAAAAGAAAAAAAAAGAGAAAAATAATATATTATATAGTGATCGATAAGTGGTAGCTCGTACAAATTGCACCTAATATATGGATGTTTAAATAAATGTGGTGGAGTGTTGGCTGACAAAATGATGATCTTGAAGTTTAATGTAATTGTATTAAAAGTGCTTAGGGAGGTTAGTAACTATATCCAAATATATCCTACCCGTCCCTTAGCCTACATTACAACCAAATAAAGACCTATTGATCTTAGATTGAGTGGAACTCGATTAGTAGAGTACTACACTACGGGCAAGCCTATGGTGCGTCTTTGTGGCATGTGAATGTTCTTTTTGAGAGCGAGCGAATTTTTTCTATCTTAGTTCCTAATTGTCCTAAATATCATTGTATATGGAACTATTCTCTTGTGTGATGTGAGGGCATATGATTCACAACGGAAGGGTAAGTCTTGCCTCTTGTATTGAGTGGTTTGAGTAAGTGTGAATGTGCAGGGTACGACAGATTTGATTCTTGAGGTAAAGTTGCTCACTACTAGTTGCAAATTTTGTAAAATGTTTATGGTGTGAGTCGTTAAGGTAAAAGCTTAGAAAAGAAACCTTGTAGGATGTAGTGGATTGCTCGAGGACTAGCAATGATTTAAGTGTGGGGTGTTGATAATAGGCTAAATTGTATAGTTTGGCCTACGTTCGGGCTCTAACTTAAGGATGCTTTATTATTGTAAGTGTACAAATAATGCAAAAATTGGCTCTAATGATGACTTTGGTGTTTCACAGGAGTGCAATAATCAAATGAGGACTTATGATGATGATCCGGGCAAAATTTAGAATTAATGGACGAAAAAAGGAGCAAAGCTCGTGGGCAGTGGAAAACCCCACTAGCGCGGGCATTAGCGCGGCCTTAGCGCGCCCGCGCTAGTCCAGCAGTCCAAAACAGAAGGAAACCCAACTAGCACGGGCAGTAGTGCGGCCTTAGCGCGCCCGCGCTAGTCCAGTGGCGGAAACGAAGTTTTAAAAAGGGCAATTTCGAAAGTCCAAGCAAATCCACACAAACTATAAAAGGTTTAACAAGTCCAATAGAGAAGGGAGTTCGAGTTTTTGAGAAGAAGCAAGAGAGGCAAGGAGGCAACTTGGAAAATGATTTTATTCTCCCTACTTTATTCTTCTATCCATGACTATGAATTCTTTTGTAGTTTTTATCGTTGTTATGAGTAGCTAAATATTTTAATCTAAGGTTTTGGTGAAACACGTTGGGGATGACTTGGTTGTTATATTAATATAGTTTCGAATTGGTTGTTAATCTCTATTTGTTCATCTACGTTTTGATTGTGGTTAATTGGAAGGGCCCTCAATTATCCGTCCCTATTTAGTATGTATCTGCTTGAGAGAGAGTGAATATTTAGGTAGTTATTTGAACAACATCACTCCCGGAGTATAGACGAGAGTCATAACTGAGGGTTTAGAGGTTGGATTAGAGATAACGATACCTCGGGTGCAATCTAAGTGAACTGTAATGTGAATCTAGCTAGCGTAGCTTGAGAGAGTGTGTCTAGTAAATTATCATAATTCCTTGAGAAAGATTTATGATAGCTGGAGAGTTCATGATTGATAGAGACAACTAAGTCACAGTTATAAGACATATACAACCAAGGAAATCAACAACGGGGGAAACCATTACCTTAGACCTTATTCCAATTGTTTACAAATCAAGCGTAGTTAATTTTCAGTTGTTTATCTATTTTCACTTTTAGTTGTTAGAAATATCATCAACTGTTAATCACAAAGTTTGGGGAAATTGATTCTGTAAATTTAGTAAGTCCGACAAAAGTAATTGATAGGTTAATTCCCTGTGGTTCGACCCTGTGCAGAATTACTCAGACTATATTTGCAACGTCCGCGTGTCTTTTTATATGGCATAGTTTGGCATTATCAAACACTGTAGGCAATATCTAATCTTGTGTTTGTCAGGAAGTTGAGCTTCCCAATCAGCTTCCTGTAATATGATGGATCAACCAACAAAGCACCTTCTCCAGCTTTGAGTTTGGTTGATGAGTCAAGTGGAGAGGAAACAGGAAAATACCCCAAGCAGTCATATTCCTTTAACAAATCAGTGGTGAATTTTCTCTGAGAGATCAGTACTCCATCATTTTTGTAATGCATCTCTAAGACCAAGAAGTAGTACAATTTTCCTAGGTCCTTTATTTTAAACTGATTGTGCAAAAATGCCTTCAGTGCTATGATTTCTTCAAGATCAATCCCGGTAAGAATCACATCATCAACATATATTGCCACAAAAACTGATTGATCACCTTGTTTCTTGAAAAATAAAGAATAGTCATTTGTTGAGTGCGTGAACCCCCTGGAATGCAAAGATTCTGTCAGTTTGTCATAACGTTGCCTACTGGCTTGTTTGAGTCCATATAAGGACTTCCTTAGTCTGCGCACAAGTGATTTATCCTCCACTATCAGACCTTGTGGGACATCCATATATACTTTCTCATGTAGATCTCCATGGAGGAAAGCATTGTTCACATCCAGTTGATAGAGATCCCATCCTTTCTTTACTACAATGTTGATCAAGGTCCTGACAGTAGTCATCTTCACTACTGGAGAAAGGATCTCTATGTAATCAACACCAGATTCCTGAGTGTATACTTTTACCACAAGCCTTGCCTTGTATCTTTCCACACTTCCATCTGCTTTGTGTTTGATTTTGTACACCCACTTCCACCTTATATCTCTCATTCCTACAGGGAAATTAACTAAATCCCAAGTATGGTTAGTATATAAAGCTTCAAACTCTTGTTTCATTGCTGCCTGCCAGGCAGTATTCATAGCTGCCTCCTCATAAGAGTTTGGTTCACACTCATGTGAAATACTCTTTATCAGCTGCTGACTATCATGGCTTAGAACATTGAAGGACACAGAACGACGGTTAGTAAAAAGGGCAGTGAGTGATGTGGATGTGGAATGAACTTGTTGATGTTCAAGGTTTACATCACTGTTTGAGTGGTTGCGTGATTGCAAGTTTGGTAGTGTGCAGACATAGTCCTTAAGGTGAGAAGGAGTGATGAGTGTTCTGCATGATCTCCTATGTTGCATAGGATTAGGTTGGTTATCGTCAGATCTTATATGATGTATTTGCTGTGTTTCTGAATGATCTCTAGGTATAGGGCTATGAATGTGAGTTCTATTGTCTGAATCTGGATTCTATTCTGAGTCATGGTTAAGCAGGCTTACAGGACTTGGATAGTTTGGTGATGTATTTGTGACTGGGGACTGCATATTCTCAGATATAGGACTACTAGTGGCAGAAGTTGATACATCTCTATCAACAATACAATGATCAGCAAGATCATTCACAATGGTGTTTGGACATGAAGAATTAGAACTTATCATATGCGAAATAGAGGGAAATGAAGAGTTTTTAGGTGAAATAGCAAAAGGGAATACATCTTCATGGAACAGAACATCTCTAAATACATGTACCCTCCTTGTGGCTAGATCCAGAACTTTATAACCTTTTACCCCAAAGGGATACCCTACAAAAACATGGGGAGTAGCCCTTGGTTCAAATTTATCTTTTTGTGTCTTAAGTGTGGTAGTGTAGCATAAGCAGCCAAAGCTCTTAAGGTATGAGTAAATTGGTTTTCTATTGTAGAGAAGTTCAAAAGGGCATTTATCATTAAGGACAGTAGATGGTAGTCTGTTTATCAAGTAAGTGGCAGTAAGGATACACTCCCCCCAATATTTCATTGCTAATTTGGATTGATAGAGTAGGTCCCATGCAATTTCTAGAAGATATTTGTGTTTTTCCACCACACCATTCTGTTGTGGTGTGTATGGGCAGGTTTTCTGGTGAATTATTCCTTTGTCTTAAAAGAACAACATGGCTTCACTATTTACAAATTCCAGCAGTTCTAACAACTTTAACTGAAGAGTTGAACTGATTTTCAATCATAGAGATGAGGGCTTTAATGGCTTGAAGAGTGTTGCTTTTGCTGCTCAAGAGATGTGTCCAGGTTGATCTACTAAAATCATCAACCATGGTAAGGAAATATTTGTAGTTGTCATGTGTGGCTATATAATAGGGAACCCATAAATCTATGTGCAGTAATTCAAAAATTTTGGTGGTAGATGAGGTTTTCTAGGGAAATGGCAGTCTTGTCTGCCTTGCCATGAGGCAGATAGAACAGAGAAAAGGCTGTTTGGGAAAGAAATTAACTGGTATGATAGATACTCTTTTCATCTTCACAAAGGGTACATGACCAAGTCTATTATGCCAAAGATGTTCAACACTTTTCCCATGAGATGCAATAGATGACAGGAAAGAATGTATACCAAAAAGAGAGTCAGTTTTATTTCTTGACTGAAGGTTATTTACATTGTTGAGTGAATGTAGTGACCTATTTACAATTGATGATGAGTGTAAAGGCATACTGTGACTCTCTCCTCTATTTACAACATCAGCTGATGCAGGAAAACAAGAATGGGAGTAAAAAGTAAAAGGGATAGAAGATGGACTACTATGACACTTTGAGTATAAGAAGTACAAACCACTCCTTGCTTTACCAATCTCCAGAGGCCTCTTCATTGAAGGGGCCTGCATCATGCAAAGATATTTGCTGAAATTAACTATGCAATTAAGATAGTCTGTTAAAGAATGAATAGAGATGAGATTGTATTTGAAACTAGGTACATACAACACTTTGACTAGAGTTAACATTGGACCAAGAAATGCATCTCCAATTTCTGTCACTTTCACCCTATATCCATTAGGTTGTGTAACTAGAAAGGGATAAGATAAGGTTCTAATATTTTTCAGAAAAGATTTTCTATAGGTCATATGATTTGAAGCTCCACTATCTAATATCCACAAGTCAGCAAGAAATTTAGAGCATTTATACACAATAGTTTCAGCAATCTCTTTATAAGTAGATCAAGCTAGAATACCTGCAAAGTTGGCAACACCACATGCTATATTGTTTGAGCCGTATCTTGTGTTCCTCCCTGGAAATTTCTCCAATAGACTAGGCAGTTGATTGTATTGGTCCTTTGTCAAGTGCTGAAATTCCTGATTGTGAGATCCACCCTCGGCTTCTTCACATTCTGTGTGAACATTTGCAGCAGATGCTGCAATTCTCCTCTTAGTGAACTTGAAATCCTATGGGATCCTATGTATCCTGTAGCAATTGTCTCTAGTGTGGCCTGGCTTTTTGCAATAGTCACAGAACAATCGAGACTTGGCAGGTGGATACCCTTGCTTGTTTGGATTGTACGAGTTATTATTATTTCCTTTTGGATTGTAATTTGACCTGAACTTGTTATTCCCATGCCCATTTACATTCAATGAAGTGGACTCCATAACCAGTTTGTTACTTGGCCTGACTTCTCTCTGCTTTCCTTCTTGAATAAGGATGGAAAAAGCTTGTGCTATGTTGGGCAGTGGATTCATCATGAGTATGTTGCCTCTCACCACTGTGTAAACTTCATTTAAGCCCATCAGGAACTGAATTAGCCTCCGATCTTGCTCAGACTTGTGCATATTAGCCTTTGCACCACAGGTACACTAACAATTGCACTATGCGTATTTATTCAGTGTATTCAATTCCTCCCAAAGTCTTTTCATTTTTGTGTAGTAGCCTGTGATATCCAAAGTTCCCTAGCTAAGGTCGTTAATTTCCTTCTGTAGTTGATACAGTTTTGATCCAATGGTTTGATCGTATCTATCTTCCAACTCTTGCCATAATTCCTTAGCATCACTGACATATTGTAGACTATCAGCTAAGTCCTTTGAAAGTGAGTTTAAAATCCACGATGTTACCGTGTCATCGCATCGAGCCCACTGATCATAAGTCGCATCATCAGAGTTAGGTTTCTTAAATTTTTCGGTGATAAATCCAACCTTATTTTTCACGGATAGTGCTCTGAGAACTCCTCTTCTCCATGATCTGTACCCTGTTCCATCAAAGGCAACAGGTACCAAAGTCGTTCCGGCACTCTCCGACGGGTGCATGTACAGCGGATTGGTCGAGTCCAAATTATTGGTCGTATTCTAATTTTCCTTGTCTCCGGCCATCGATTGAAGATGAATCTTAGAAAATTAGTTGAAATAAGCTCTAAATCTGGACAGAATAATCAAGAGACTTCAAACCCTAGCAACGAACTGTGAAGTGTAGATTTTGATTTTGTAAAATTGAAAAGTTGAAATTGAATGATGAAATTTGACAAAGAGAAAGAAGCGTTGATGTGAGAATTGAGCTTAGCTCGGATACCATGTCGAAATTGAGATTAAACGGATGAACTGACCTCCATTGAAAGAGGTTGAGCTTGAGCTCTCATGAGAGAAGCTTCTGGACAAAATGAAATTGGGAAAAAATGTTAACCTTCTATTCAGTAGAGTTAAGCTTTATACACGTGAGAAGAAAAGAGTAAAATGCTAATTACAAGAATACCCCTGTAACTAACTCAACTAATAACTTCCTAAGTCTAACCACTAACTAACAACAACATGACATAAATAACTATACCACTACAATTGATAATACTCGATTAATCTCAATAGTAGAGAAACAATTTAGTTTTACTCTAGCATGCCATCACCTAGAGGTATAAATTTTAAATTTTGGCAGAGACTTCTATTTTAGGGTTTTGAGCATTAAGACTTCTCCTACCAAGGAAATATGATGTGGGCCAAACTTCCACGCTCAAAGGTGAGTAATTCTTGGATAAAAAAATAAATTTTTAATATTTAATCATCCCCCTAACATCAAATTACTTGGCAAATTTCTTGATTTCAAGAAATATCTTCAAGAACTCAAGAGAGGAAAAACCTAAGATTTTGTAGGAACTACGCGAGGTTAATGAGAGAAGACTTGGAGAGTTGCTTCAAGGTCAGTTTAGTTTACAATTCCCTAAGTCAAGGGCCTGACAAAGAAATAACTACTACAAATTCGGGATAAACCTTCTAAAAAAAATAGACCAAAGTAGGTCGGTAATAGCCAATAACTATCCAAAATGCGACCATTAATGTGTGGTCGGTATGTTGAAGGTCGAAAGGGCATACCGACCAAAGTTGGTGGTCGGTCAATTAAATTCAAAAAAAATACCGAAAAGACCGACCAAAGTTGGTCGGTATTTTAATTATGTAGTTAAAAAATACACCATATGGGAATGGAACCGAGGTCCGTACTGTGGCAGGATACTATTCTACCACTAGACCATTGGTGCATTTTGTTTTAAGACTGTCTTTTATTTCATCTATACTCGTTAATTATATTTTCGCACGAAAATAACCAACCAATCTCGGCCGGTTTATTGAAAAATAAAATTACCGACCGAACTCGGTCGGTTTTATAAAATGACCGGCCGAATTAACCGACCGATTTTCGTACTTTTTTTAATTTATGTTAAATGAAAAACCAACCAAAGTTGGTCGGTTTCTTGAAAAATAAATTTCACGGGACTCAAAAATAGTTTTCCGCATTTCTCCGCCAAAGAAAACCGACCAAAGTTGGTCGGTTCCGTAAAAAAAATTAAAAAATAAAATATTTTGAAAAACCGACCGACTTTGGTCATTTTTTTGATCGACTTTTGTCGAATTTCTAGTAGTTAATGCTGAATAAATTTTTTTGTTAATTTGATAAGAAAGTGCTTGAATGTTCGGAAGTATACATATTCTGATTGTTGTTTGAAAACCCTAAATTTGCTTAGATGCTATAAGTCTATCATTAGTTCATGATACAAATTTTTTTTACTGAAATTAAATTGGTTGCTTGATAATTCGGCTAGCTCAGAATTTCATAAGTCATTGAATCTCTTGTTTGATTTGATTGTTGTTATGCTATTATTTGCATCTATTTAGATTCAGGTCAGATTATTAGATACATGTGATCACATGCGTTTTGAGAGAAGTAGCCAGCTCCCCAAGTGTGAGTGCTACGGTAGCCAGGGCTAGCTACTCTGTACTTGCAGGTGCTTCACGTCTTTAGATTTGTGTTTAGAAGAAGTAGCTAACCTCCCTAAGTGTAAAGGCCGACAGACCCGGTAATGAGCCAACCATCCATACTTGTAGGTGCCATTGTTTGTTTAGATTTACATGTTTAAGAGAAGTAGTCAACCTCTATGAGTATAAAAGTCGCAAGGGCTAGGGACCGGGCTAGCCATCATCACACGCGAATGCACCAATATTTGTTAGATAAAGCTTTCAGAATAAAGAAACTCAGTTATATTCAATTATTAGAACTTAACTCAAATTTCATGTTACAATTCAGCTTTCAAAATTTAATGTTAACTTATTAAATTGCTTAAGTTATGTTTATTACATCCTTATTATAATTTTTTTAGTCCAAAAAATAGTATCCTCCACTTAGGGAGTGATAAAAAAGATTTACTAGTTACCCATGGAGATACTTAATTATTTTGGGCCTTCCATATTTCAGGCATTGAGTGGACAAGTGACACAGTACGTGCAAGAAGCAGACTTCCTAGACTCAGAGTACAGGCTTCGTGTATTCGGTTTAGCGCTAACAGCTCTCTTCTCAAGCTTTTATTTATTTTAGACTTTTACATTATTTGCAGGAGAATGCCCCAAAGTTTCATGTACTCTTATAAGTAGAGGCTCGTGACTTGACAATGGGTTGGTGTCCAAGATGTTTTGAAATTAAACTCCTTCTGTAGTTTGTTTGTCATAATTTAATTAAGACTTTTTGTCACGACCCGGATTTCCCACCATCGGATCGTGATGGCGCCTAACTCTTGAATGCTAGGCAAGCCAACAATTATAGTTCTAACATATTAATAATTAACTCAATAGAATTAAATAATAACTAAAGCTAAACAGATATAAAGTGCGGAAGTGTTATAACGGTTCAAAACTCCAAAACACGTCTATCCCAATGATTTGGTGTCACAATCCACAAACGTCTAAGAAGTTCTACAAATACTGGTTTAAAAGAATTACAACTGTTCTCGAAATGGTAAGAGACAGAAAATGTAAAGTAGAGGGAAGGGGACTCCAGGGTCTGCGAACGCTGGCAGATCTACCTTGGGTCTCCCGTGGACTGAAGGAAGCAACCCAAACTCTACTCACGAGGTCCGGCACCAAAATCTGCACAGAAAGTGTAGAGTGCAGTATCAGTATAACCGACCCTATGTACTGGTAAGTGTCTAGCCTAACCTCGGCGAAGTGGTGACGAGGCTAGGATACGACCTCAATATAAACCTTAGTTAAATCATATACGAGAAAACAGTAATAACATAAATTTAACAGATACCAGACGGGAAGGGGAAACATGCTGCGAGGAACATCAGATTCTGACAGTAATTCAATAGAGAATAAAAGTAAACACCATATTTGAACCAACATAAATAATGATATAGTAACACGTGCACAGCATCACCCTTCGTGCTTTTACTCTCGTCCTCACCATAAGAAACAACAGAAACGGCACAGCATCACCCTTCGTGCATTAACTCTCATAATCATGGCACAGCATCACCCTTCGTGCATTAACATTCAAATCATGGCACGACATCACCCTTCGTGCATTAACGCTCACAAATATGGTACGGCATCACCCTTAATGCATTAACACTCACTCACAATATCGTGCACGGCATCACCCTTCGTGCTTTACACTCTTCCTCACTCAAACAATAGAAACAATAACATCTCGGCAAGGGAATCAACAATAACCAATCTCATTTCAACAGTTAACTTCACAATTTAAGTTTCAACCTGAGTCAATACTCAACAATTATCCAATACCAAGAAAAATATCATAAGACTTGTTCAACATGGAGAATCATTAGTTTAAGCATGAATAGTACGTAATAAGAGACACAACGGTCACAGTATAAGACTCACTTGCATGCTCAACATCAACGTATAGACTCGTCACCACACCTATACGTCATACTCAACACTAACACGTAGCAAATAAGACAACAACTCCTAATCCCTCAAGCTAAGGTTAGACCAAACACTTACCACGATTCCACGGCCAAACTCAAGCCTCAAAAACCGATTTTCCTTTGGTTTCCACTTCCAAACCGCCCGAATCGATGCATAATTAACTAATTACATCAATTAATATTATATAAACCATTTCTAATGCATGAGTATAGATTCCCAATGTTTTCCCCAAAAAGTCAAAAATCGACCCCGGGCCCGCTTGGTCAAAACTCGAAGTTCGAACCAAAACCCGACTACCCATTCACCCACGAGCACAAATATACAATTGGTTTTGACATCCGGCCTCAATTTGAGGTCTAAATCCCCAAATTTTGAAATTCCTAAATTCTACTCAACAACACCCAATTTCCCATGAAAAACCCTAGATTTTGTGATGAAATCATGTAAAAAGATGAGATAGATTGAAGGAAATGAGTTAGAAATTGTTTACCTATGATTTGGGGAAGAAATCTTCTTTGAAAAATCGCCTATGGGAGATTAGGGTTTGAAAATTTGAGAGAATGAGTTGAAATCCCGTCTAAATTGTATTTTGATCAGTTGTAGATGTCGCATTTGCGACCAGAGCTTCGCAATTGCGAAGCTCGCAAATGCGAGACAGGCATCGCAAATGCGAACCTGCTGCATGTCTGCTACTGTCGCAATTGCGAACCTTTGGTCGCAATTGCGATGGTTGCCCCTCCCTAATGACTTCAGAAATGCGAAGATATGCTCGTAAATGCGAACTATGCTGGCCCAGGTCATCTTCGCAATTACGATGAAACCCTCGCAATTGCCAAGCCTGTGAAGCTCGCAAATGCGAAGCCCGATCTCACAATTGCGAGATCAGAGGCCTGCAACAAATACCAGATGCAACAGCAGATTTTCTAAGTCCAAACTCACTCCGTGGCCTATCTTAAACTCACCCGAGCCCTCGGGTGTCACGACCCGGATTTCCAACCCTCGGGAGTCGTGATGGCGCCTACTCGTGAAAGCTAGGCAAGCCGAATGTTGCAGATTTTATTACCCTTTTTCCTAACCTTTTAACAATTTCAATTAACAGACGATCAACAGCAGAATAATAATAATAATTAAAGAAATGCGGAAGATGGAATTCTGATAATATAACTAAATACTAGTACGATAATCCCAAAATACAACTCTACCCAGAATTGGTGTCACAATGTCACGGACCATCTACGAATACTACAAACAGTGGTCCGAATAGAACAATACAAGTCTGTCTCTGAAATAAGTAAAAACAGAATGGAAAGGATAGAAGGGGATGCCAAGGCCTGCGAACGTCTGCAGGACTACCTCGGGTCTCCGTTGGACTGAAGGCAGCGACCTCTCTATGGTCCAAATGCTCCAGCACCAGGATCTGAACACAGTGCAGAGTGTAGTATCAGCACAACCGACCCCATGTGCTGGTAAGTGTCGAGCCTAACCTCGGTGAAGTAGTGACGATGCTAGGACAAGACTACCAAGTAAACTTGTGCAGTTAGATCATATACGGCAAGTAATAACAACAGAAACTAGCAGTAAAAGATGGGAAACGGGAACATGCTGCGGGGGATATCAAGTACTAATAGAATTTCAGTAGAGAAGCATAAAGAACACCATAATTTCATATCAGCAAGAATAAGAAAAACTGTAACTAGTGCACCATAAGAATCAATATTCACTTTCATCCTTTCTTGTTGCGGCGTGCAACCCGATCCCAATCATATAATACTATTGCGGTGTACAACCTGATCCCATATAATATTGTTGCGGCGTGCAACTCGATCCATATATAATATTGTTGCGGCGTGCAACCTGATCCATATATAATATTGTTGCGGCATGCAACCCGATCCATATATAATATTGTTGCGGCATGCAACCCGATCCATATATAATATTGTTGCGGCGTGCAACCCGATCCTAATATACAAATCAACGCCAATCACAAAAAAATCCCGGCAAGGGAACAATAGTATAACAACAATATTCCGGCAAGGGAAAACAACAGTATAACAACAATATCCCGGCAAGGGAAACATTATCTTAAGCAATAACATCCCGACAAGGGAAACAATATCATAAACCTCTCCTCATTTCCACAATCACTTCACAACATAAATCTCAACTTGAGTCAACGCTCTATCATGTTCAATTACCAAGAATACTTCCATAAGCCTTGTTCCATATTGCAAATCATTATATTAGTCATGGACAACACATAACAGAGTCACAATAATCATGGTATAAGACTCAATCATAGTGTAAGACTCACGGGCATGCTTGACACCAACGTATAGATACTCGTCACCGCACCTATACGTCGTACTCAACAATTAACACATAGCAAATAAGACCACGACTCCTATTCCCTCAAGCTAAAGTTAGACAAAACACTTACCTCAATGCCACAAACACAATCAAGCCTCAACTACCGCTTTACCTCTTGATTCCACCACCAACCCGCTTGTATCTAGCCACAAATTACTTAACAATATCAATAATTGCAAAATAAACCAATTCTAATACATGAAAATAGGTTTCCCCTTGTTTTCCCTAAAAAGTCAAAAATCGACCCCGGGCCCGCTTGGTCAAAACTCGAAGTTCGAACAAAACCCGATCACCCATTCACCCCCGAGCCCGGTTATACAATTTGTTTTAAAATATGACCTCAAATCAAGATCCAAATCCCCAAAATTTGAAAATCCTAAGTTCTACCCAAAATATCCAATTTCCACCATGAAAAGCCTAGATTCTAGGATGAAATCTTGTAAAAAGAAGTTAAGGAGTGAAAGAAATGAGTTTAAAATCACTTACTTGTGTTTTGGAGAAGAAGGAGTGCTTGAAAAAACCGCCTCTTATGTTTTAGGGTTTTTGAAAAATGGAAAATTGTTGAAAAGTCTCGTTTATATATACCCCTCTCAGATCCTCATCACTGACCGCAAAAAAAGGACCGCGACCGCGGAGTTCCACCGCGGACCGCAAAATATCGAGCGCGGCCGCGAAGATATAGCCTTGCTCACCGCTAACCGCAAAAACTCCACCGCGGTCGCGAAGATTCATCGCGGACCGCGAAGCTCATTTCAGAGACCTGCAACTTCTCTGAACCCGCAACAGTTATTTTCTAAGTCTAAATTCACTCAGTGGCCTATCTAAAACTGATCACCCGAGCCCTCGGGGCTCCAAACCAATCATGCACGCGAGTCCAAAAATATCATACGGACTTGCTCGTGCAATAAAATCATCAAAATAACATCAACAACTATGAATTAAACCTCAAATTCATAAAATTACTCAAGAACATCAAAATTTCTATTTTCTCAACTATACGTCTGATTTATAACAAATCAATTCTGATCTTTACCAAATTTCACATATTCAACTTAATTATTATTTTAAACTTGTACCGGGCTCCGGAACCAAGATACGGGCCTCGATACCATCAAGAATTTCATCCATTCGCTTCTAAAAAGCCTTTATATTTACCAGCAAATAATCTTCTTTAAAAATTCTTTTCTCGGGCTTGGGACCTCGGAATTCGATTTCGGGCATACGCCCAAGTACCATATTTTACTACGGATCCTACGGGACCGTCGGATCACGGGTCCAGGTCCGTTTACCAAAAATATTGACCAAAGTCAACTTTAATCAATTTTAAAGGCCAATTTCATTATTTTTCTAAATTTCTCAGAAAAGCTTTCCGGAAACGCGCCCGGACTGTGCATGCAAATCGAGGCGAGATAAAAGGAGGTTTTCTTAAGGCCTTGGAACACAGAATTGACTCGTAAATCTAGTGATGACCTTTTGGGTCATCACATCGGGACTCTAAACCAAACATGTATACAAGTCTAAAAACATCATACGGACTTGCTCGTGCGATCAAATCGCCAAAATAACATCTTAAACAACAAATTTAACACCAAACTCATGATTTTCTGAAGAACACTAGACATTTCTATTTTCACAACCGGACATCCGAATCATGTCAAATCACTTCAGATTCTCACCAAATTTTACAGATACGACTTAAATACCATATTAAACCTGTACCGGGCTCCGGAACCAACATACGAGCCTGATACCAATGAGATCACACACTATACCATTTCTAAAAATTCTTATATTTTCCAGCAAATAATTTTCTTCAAAAATTCATTTCTCGGGCTAGGGACCTCGGAATTCGATTCTGGGCATACGCCCAAGTCCCATATTTTACTACGGACCCTACGGGACCATCAAATCACGGGTCCGGGTCCATTTACCAAAAATATTGACCGAAGTCAACTTTAATCAATTTAAAAGGCAAAAATTCAATATTTTTCTTAGATTTCACATAAAGGCTTTCCGGAAACGCTCCGGACTACGCACGCAAATCTAGGAAAAGAAAAATGAGGTTTTCAAGGCCTCGAAACCCATATTCGAATTCTAAAACAAAAGATGACCCCTTGGGTCATCACACTTTATTATTATTATTTTAAATATTAAGATCAATATAAATCTTCAATTAACTACAACAGGGTTCGCTTAACGAGTAATAAGGATTGGGTGTCAATCACGTCACACCTCAGTTTAGGGGCATGGATAGGGCATATATTACTACGATTGTATATGTTCTCTGAGAGTCCCAATCTTCTTGAAAAAAATGTGATATGCAGAACCTTGGTTCGTGAATTTCCAGTTTGAATTTCTACATTTATAGGGTCATGCAAAAAAGGGGATAGATATCACGAAATGGACTTTTCAAGCGTAAAACAATCTCCTGCCTATACATTCTATGGGGAACAGACAAAAGATAGTTGTGTGGTTGTTCTTAGCCGCTTCAACATAAGTCACAACCAGAAAATGAGCCTATTGCAACAGTTTTTTAGTACGGTTATAGAACCGTTGCTATAGAGCACATATAGCAACGGTTATAACCGTCCTCGTAGAATGTGGATGATATCAGCACACTTTTGATATAAAATCGTTACCATTGACATTAAACCGTTGCCATAGCACTTTTTAACGGGACTGTTTAGAACGGAATTTCGGGAAAAGTTATAACGGAACGGTTTTTTTATTCCCTCCTTAAATTTTGTTAAACCCGCCAAACAAAAATAATTTTTGTTTTTTTAATTAATTAGAAAAATAAAAATATAAAAGTGTCTAATTTAACTACTCCATATCCTATTTACCTATTAGCAGTCGTCGACATCCCCAAAGTCCCAAAACCCCTAATCGCGCGTCTCCACCCCATCTCCGACCAAAATCTTCACCGTCTTTCAGCCATAAAACTTCCACCAAAGCATCATGGAAAAGACCACCTTCTTCTCCTGTTAAACCAGCATTGATTGCTCGAAGAAAACCCATATTTCAATCTCTCTGTTAGAGACAACGAAATTGCATAAAACCTTTTTTGGTGATGTCCGACTGCTCGACGGATAAATTGCTGAAATTTGTTAGCGTCTGCTGAAATTTGTTGGTGTCTGAAACTCCAAGGAAACAAAGAAACTAACATCATTCCAAGACTTAGGATTTGAGCGGGTGAAATCACAGGTACTTTCTTTCTCTCAAGTTTTTCGCCTACTTTTTATAGTGGGTTCTCTTTAATTTTTGTCAAATAAGGGTACAAATGGGTATTCTCTAAATCTCAAAGCCTAAGTTTTTCTATATTCAATAAATCTCCTCCATTTTACTAATTTAATTGCTTCTTTATTTCACTATTTTACTTGCGGTGTTTTTGACTTGCCATGCCCTTCTACTATCTCATTACTCTAAAGTCTGTAGGAATGGCTATCTAAAATCTTTACTGTTGTGATGATTGAATGTCTTTCATTGACTGTTATGCTTGTTCTCACACTCGTCGTTCTACTTTTTGTAAGGATTGGTGAGTGTGTTTGGTTAAAGAGGGTTGCTAAAGGAACGATAAAGAAATAATTTTTCTTCTTTTTCTGTTGTGGGGTTTTCTTGAATTTAAT
Source organism: Nicotiana attenuata (assembly GCF_001879085.1). NCBI lineage: Eukaryota > Viridiplantae > Streptophyta > Magnoliopsida > Solanales > Solanaceae > Nicotiana > Nicotiana attenuata. The sequence goes on from NC_031990.1 coordinate 9,434,106, forward strand.
ATTTTTGGTGGTTGGAGGAAGAAAGATGTGAAATTTCTATTAGTGGTGGAAGCTGGAATGTTAAAGATTTGAATTTTTTAACCTTTTCGATACGTGAGTTTGAATGAGTTAATGGATTAGCTGGTTTGAGATTTTTATGGAATTACTTTAGCTAGTTTGGTGCTTCAATAGTTTTTTTTCTTCCTTTTATGTCCTTGTGCCGAGGGTCTATTGGAAACAACCTCTCGATAGGTGTAAGGACTGCGTACTACTATCCTCCCCAGACCTCATTTGTGGGATTATACTTGGTTTGGTGTTCATTGTTATTGTATTTCTTCCTTTTATAAGTAGAGAAAAATAGGGAAAGAAATAATCAAAGTAATGTATGCCAAGAAGGCCTAGAGTCTCATTTTTGCTGACTATATTAAGATTTTAGTTGTACTTAATCCACTGTTCTTCAGAAGTAAAGGTTCTAGACAAAGTCACAACCTTCTGCTTATAAGTGAGGTTGTCATTATAAGTCTAGTCCAATGATGTTTATGAACCCTTCCTATGTTATTAGATTGAGAAAATTGTGTGCTTGGATCACTATGTTGCTTGCAAAGATCTATACTCGTAGCCATGTGTAATCCCGATCTTCCCATACTGTGATGTTGCACTCAAATGAATGACCCCTATTAAGGGACTTGTTGATGTTTCTCATGCTAAGACTTGAACATTTTCCCATGTCATCTTGGGACTAATAATCTCTATATATGAAGATCATGTATTGGACTTTGTTTGTTTAACTTTTTAATGAACACACTTACCTGCTTAAATAGACTGATTACAGCCTGCTTATCTTACTTTAACCAACTAAGGATGAACCTTTCTACCTGTTGCTCCATGTCTATCAGATATTACTATGTATAGAGAAACCCGTTCGTAAATGGAGTGTTATTTGTCTTTAGGAGCCTGAAAAACCTATTAAATAACCCACTCCTAGATATCATGCCATTAGGAAAAACTTACATCTCCAATTACATCGATGTCTCTGTTGCCTACGATGACCTATAAGAATTTTGAACAACTTGTTAGTTTAGGTGTTTGGTGAGGGAAGGTTCCAGCCATGTGTATGCTAGGCCTGGACTGATCTGAAATGTCTACTGACCTGCTCTAGTTATTCCGAACCAATTAAGGGGTCTTGAGATGATAAATTTTTAGTAGAACTAATGGGACTAAGGCATATGTTTTTCTGTGTCATCTACTAGTGCTCGGATCACTTAACTAAACCTCTCTGAAACCTTAATTGATTAGAAATTGTACTTATCTACATATAATATGCAATTAATTTTCTATATCTTAATAATGATCCTTCTAAGTGTTCTGAGACATGTTAAGATCAATCTTAAAGTCACTAATATTATTAGACTCTCTCAGTCCATTTGCTATGATTTATCCTTGTGTTAGTGTTCTGATAAGGGATTCTGGGGTCAATATTGTAATTGGCTATGCACTATTTACATCTTGGCACTTTGATGGTAGTAAAACGTCTTCTATATATGTTTGATTTAATATGTTGAATATTTGTGCATCTGAACTTTTGAAAGGCTTACCATGATCTTATATACCTACTACTTGTGTTCTGGCAATATGAAATTACTAAGTTGACAATTTACATGTGCCTAAAACTTCGAGTAAAAGTAAAAATGGATGACTAAAGGTAATTGGGTTCATGGTTAAGATACCCCTCCCTGGCATAAGATCTGCTCCGGGTCCTTGAGATCTTTGTAAACTCTAAAGTGCTAGGTCCTTGTGCTTGTGAATCTTAGCTTTAAAAACCTTGAAATAGTGCTGGACTTGGACAGCAAACAAAAGGGATAACTTTTGATGCGTATTTTCTAAAAACTGTTGATACTGCATTAGATCTGTTGTTTCACCATAGAGAGACTTGAACTTGAAAGAATGTATATCTAGGCAGCACTGTATTCAATATTAGTGTTACTGTTTTGCAGAAATAAATCCCAACTTAGTGTAACTGACTGCTGGTCCGGTGAATCCTGCTGGATACTGTCATGTGGATTTCACAGATATTAGTAAAAGGCAATAGTTCCTAGAATGCAGTTATTATTTTGTTTACATCATACTATGCCAGTAAATTTAGCTGAAAGATGTCTTTCAATCCTGGTCTAGTTTATCTAATGTTATTGCTCTATTCTTCTGACTCGAGTGGTATATTAACGATCTTCTGAACCTTGCATGTCTAACAGGTTTGGCGAAGAAGTTTGGAATCTGAAATCGACTTTTTGATTTGGCAGCTTTCAGGAATTTCTATCAGGTTAGTTGCATCTTAATTCTATATCAGGAATTATATAATTCCAACTCCAGCATCTAAATAGATGTCAACTCCAACTGTTCAAGCATGATGTAGAAGCATGTTCTATTCTTTCTTTAGTAACTTATTTCTTATTTAATTTTTTGATTTTGACAGGAATTTGAATAGTCATGAGTCAGGAAGGGCACTCAAGTAAAAATAAAAAGGCTAAAAATTGCATTGCAGCCAGATCACTTGCATCTTTGCTGAACCAAAAGGTTTCATTGTTGAAAACAAAAAGAATTGTTCAAGCTACAAGGACAAATGACAAGCATCAGCTGAATTCAATTGAAAAACAACTTCCGCAATTAGGAGCTCAAGTGCAAGAACAATTGTTGCAACTGCCTCTGCCTTCTGCTTCTCCTCCAGCACAAATTGTACATGAGCAAGTACAACAAAAGTCACTGAACTCTACCTCTCTTGCATCACAAGCATTACGTGAACAATTACAGCAAAAGTCACTGGATTCCACCACTCGTACTTCACAAACGGTACATGAACAATTTGAGGATTCTTCCAATCAAGAAACAAACGAACAATCCGAGGAACAAGGCAAGTACATATAAATTTTATTTTGTTAAATTAACAAATAATATTGACTTTTGGTGATTATTCTTACTTAATATTAATGCAGGTCCTTCTGCCGAAAAAAGAAAAAGAGGAAAAACTTTGATGCCAAGTGTTTATGGTAGGAAAGAGCGCAAGCTAATTGTGGTAAACGAGAGCAATCAACCCATAGGTCCTACTAATGATGTTGTAGCAGAGTTGGGTAGCTTCCTCGACACATTGGCAAGGAATGCGGCCTTTTGTCCTCTTAATGTGTTTAATTGGAGGAAACATCAAACAAAAGAAGATATGTGAAAATATATCAAGGTTTGAAGTTCGCGATATTCTGTGTAGATATTTCATATTTTTACACTAACCTAACTGTACCTAATTTGTAGGGAAAATATGACATTCCTGATGCTTCAAAAAAGTGGGTTTTTGAATCAATTCAAAATGCATGGAGAAAGTATAAGAATCTATTATTTAACGACCATTATAAACCCTACAAGAATGACGAGCTACGAATGGAGAAAAGGCCAGTTGATGTTCCTGAATCTCAATTTAGGGATCTTCTTAATTATTGGAACTCTGATGCCTACAAGGTAAAACTATGTACTGTCCCATGATTTGCTGAGAATGTCTGGTTTATGTTTAATTAGAAATTACATAACTCTGTATTCATTGGCTGATTTGCAGAAAATGTCCCAAACCAATACCGAGAATCGCAAAAAGTTAAAATATCCACACACTGCTGGCAAAAGAAGTTTTGCTCGAATATGCGAGGTTTGATATTTTCTTTCTTATTATTGTTTTAAATATGAACTTATTAACTTTATACCACTTTTTATATAATCAGAAAAAAAAATAAAGAAACTTCCGAGCCTCTATCAAGCAAGGACATCTTTGTGGCCACAAGAAAAAGAAAACCTGATCGAGTTTACAAGGCCTCGTACGCAGATACTCTTAATAAAATTGTACGAGTTATTAATTTAAAGTTTTTTCTTATCATTTGTCTGTTCTTAGTTATTGACTCTGTTCTTAGTTATTGACTCAGTGTCATATACTTTTTGATTTAACAATGACTCAATTTGGTCTTGTAGGCTGAAATGGAAAGAATACAACCAACACAAGAAAGTGAAGATGGCAGCCAATCAGTTGATGCATTTGCATCAGTCATGGGACCTGAGCATCCAGGTCGCCTAAGATTACATGTGTCACGACCCAAATCCACTACGGGTCGTGACGGTGCCGGACACCGTTGTCAGGCAAGCCAACTAAATTATCAATTAAATTCTCTTTTAATACCTTTGAAAATCTAAGAGTTTTCCTTCCATTTTTCATATATAAAACAATCTCTGTTTCAATTCAAATTAAGAAATAACTATTAACACACATCTTTCGAAAAACCATCCCAGAACCCGGTGTCACAAGTGCATGAGCAACTACTGATAAGGAAAATAAATTATAATGTCTGTCCGAAATACAGTGGACAGGAAATGAATAAATAAAGTACTGGAAGGGAACTACACTAGCTGCGGGTCGCCTCGAACAATGCAACTCACCTAGTCCCCAAATCATCCGAGCTGCTATCTAATGTAAAATATACCTGTGCAACAAAAATGCACAGAAGTGTAGTATGAGTACGTAATCAACGTGTACTCAGTGAGTATCCCGCCTAACCCCGAAGAGGTAGAGACGAGATGGTCAACCTGGACACTCACTAGCGGTCCAATAATAATATACTAAACGTGTGAGGAAATCATGAATTCATATAGCATGTTCTAATTCACAAAGCTGTAAAACAGGTAAACACCTTTTAACAATTAACAAAGGACTTTCAAGATTTTACTTTTCTTCATTTAATCAGTTCATCTCAAGCCATGAAAGGCAATGTCATCATTTAAGATTCTTCATGCATCAATATACAAAAGATATCATGCGCAAATCATACCGAGGCGACGGCCCGATCCAATAGAAAGTAAATGTGCACTTGCCGAGGGTCGACGGCGCGCCTATAGATGCATCTATTTTCTGCCGAGGCGTTCGGCCCGTTCCAAAATAACACATATCCTGCTCGCGAATCATACATGCGACGCAGGTACACATAGAGATACATGCTCAATCAATCAAGTAAGGACTTATCAGGGAGTGTTTATCAAAATATATCCAGCTTTCTTTTAACAAGTTTTAAGAAGTAAGGTTAAATCCCTTTAGAAATTCATTTACAAATTCCATGTGATATAAGCGATTTAAGCTATCAAAGAGTTTACAATTAATCCACGTATTCATGCTTTTGGGTCCTAGACTACCCGGACAATAGCATACTAGTAGCTACGCACGGACTCTCGTCACCTCGTGCAAACGTAGCCCCCACAAATAGGAGCACACAACCAATTAAACTCACCTATGGGGTAAATTCCCCCTCACAAGATTAGAAAGGAGACTCACCTCGCTCTAAAGACTCATAACCGGCATTCTACATTCTTCCGAAGGCTTGAACCGACGCACAATGCACCAAAACTAGCCAATTAACGACAAACTAATGAGAACATGCTCAAATACTTGTTAGAAATTCAAATTATACAGATTCCCAGCTCCGCTTAGTGAAATGAACAAAATACCCTCGGGCCTACGTGCCCGGATTCCGAAATTTCTCGAAGAAAAAGGTTACCCATGACCTTAGGAACTCAAATATATGATTTTCTCCTAATTCCATACTCAAAATCGTGGTCAAATTCGAAGAAATGTAAATTCCTAGGTTTTCCACCAAAACCCCAAATTTCCATAATTTCCTTGCCTAAATCCATGTATAAACCTTGTATTTAACTCAAAGCTAGCATAAATTACTTACCTCATGACAAGTGACGAAAATGGCATCTCCAAGCTGCTCCCCATCGACTCCAATGGAAGAAAAATCGGGTTGAAATGAACTCAACCCCGAACTTAAAACATCTCACTGCCCCAGCTGCTTCCGCTTCTGCGGAAATAGTTCCGCTTCTGCGGATGTCGCTTCTGCGACTTTTTGCCGCTTCCGCGGCTTTAGGCAAAAGGAAGCTGACGCTTCTGCGGTCTGGGGGCCGCTTAAGCGGAACCGCTTGTGCGGTCCCTGGGCCGCTTCTGCGGTTTCCTTGGACCTGGCCCCCTTTCGCTTCTGCGAGCTTTTGACCGCATCTGCGGTCCAAGAACCGCAGATGCGGTTATGACAGAAGCAGCAAATCTCAAGCCTTCCCAAATTCCATTTTTGATCCGTTAACCACCCGGAATCCACCCGAGGCCCTCGGGACCCCGACCAATCATACCAACCAATCCCAAAACACATTATGGACTTGCTCGAGGCCTCAAATCACATCAAACAACGCTAAAATCATGAATCAACCCCCAATCCAAGCTTTATGAACTTTAGAACTTCCAACTTCTCCTTTTGATGCTTAAACCTGTCAAATCACGTCCGATTGACCTCAAATTTTGCACGTAAGTCATATTTGACATTACGGACCTACTGCAACTTCCGGAATCGGATTCCGACCCCGATATCAAAAATTCAACCTCCGGTCAAACTTCTCAAAAACCTTCAAATTTCCATCCTTAGCCAAATGGCTCCAAAATGTCCTACGGACCTCCAAATTCACTTCCGATCGCGCCCCAACTGCAGAATCACCATACGGAGCTATTCACAGTCTTGGAATTCCAAACGGACATCGATAACTCTGAAATGCACTTCGAACCAAACTTATGAAATTCCTTCTAAAATGCTAACTTCCACAATAGGCGCCAAAACACTCCCAGGTTATCCAAAACCCGAACCGGACATACGCCCAAGTCTGAAATCATCATACGAACCTGCTGGAACCTTCGGATCCTGATTCCGAGGTCGTTTACTCAAAATTCCAATCCTAGTTCATTCTTTCAACTTTAAGCTTCTGAAATGAGAATTCTCTTTCTAAATTAACTTTGAACTTCCTGAAACTTAATTCCGACCACGCGTACAAGTCAAAATACCTGAAATGAAGCTGTTCATGGCCGCCGACTGTTGAACGGAGCGCTCAGACTCAAAACGACCGGTCGGGTCGTTACAATATGGCCGTGGGGTTACCATGACTTCCTTAAAAAGAAAAGTGGGAGATTTGGGACCCTCTACTGATGAGGCGATGCAGCAAAAATTGGAGAAAATGGAAGAAAGGATGCAGCAAAGATTGCTGGAAAAGTTCAATGCACAGAAAGATGCCATGGAACTACAAGTTGCAGTTAACATCATTTCTCAACTTAAGCTTCTGAATCCAGATTTACGGGTTGATCCCAGCATGCTAGGTTTGAATGCTCGTTCACCTGGAGAAGGTTCCTCTGCACAACAAGCTGCTGTGCAACTAATCAATCGCCTATCTACTGGGAGTAATAATCAAGGTCAGTACGTCTATCTTTGTTTGTTTCTTGCTTTCTTCTCCTCCTCCTTCTGCTTCTTTTTTAAAGTTTCACTTGGAAGATCTTTGATTTTGGTTGCATTCTTATTTTTGAAACTTCTTGGTGATAAATTCCCTTGTTGAACAACTTTGTTAATTTCTTTTTGAACTTCCTGATCTTGCCTTTGAGGGCCAGGAGTCTGGTTAAGAACTTCAGTAGTTTCCTCTGAGCTTGCAATTGAAACTTGTTGTTCACTGTCGTACCCAGTCTCATCCTCTTCAACGTTCTGTCCTGCATTTTTTTCTTTTTCTTAGCTCTTTTTCTAGCTCTGGAGCTTAGTGGGCTGTCTTCACTGTGAGCTGGTAAAGTATCTTGGCTGGTTTGGTTTTGGGCTAGCCTATTACATTGGATAGAGTTGTTATTGCATTGTATAGCATCAGGAGCAGTACTGCTATGATCCATGTGAGCCTTATCTTGGACATTATCAAGATTTCGTATTATATCAGTAGGTTTCTCTTGGATCATGGTAGTTCGAACCTCCTTGTTCTGGATATCAATCTCCATAGGAATTTGTCCAGGGATATCCTTTATATCATCACCTCTGTTCTGCATTTGAAAATTACTAGGTGATTCAGGTACTTGCTCAACTATGTCCCGACTGGTATCTTGAGTAGAGATAGGGCGACTAGACACAATTATATCCTTCATACTGCTCTTTATGGTTGTACATGGAATAGTGTCCATATTCTGATTTTCAAATTTCTCAATAGTTTTTGTAATTTGTATCTCCATAGAACCTCCAGTTTCATCAACCTTCTCAGGAGTAATTGTAGATCTGTTCTGTTCCTCCGCTTCTGAGTTTGGTGTGACCTCTTCTCCACGGATAGGATTAGAGTTAGTTTCCTCACAAACATGAATATTTTTTTCATTTGCTTCCGGTAGAGCTATGATCTGATTGTGTTCCTCTAGTTCCAAAGTCTTTGGTACATATTTTGTATGATAGGTTTGTTTCTGTTTTGGTTCTTGAAATTTGATTGTTGCTTGAGGATTGAAATCTTGTAGTTGCTCAACGAAAGTGTTGGTATCAGGTGGGTGGTGGGTGGGATGGATAGCACTCGCCGGAATGTGAGCATTTCTAGTTTTAGTGAAGTTCCAACTCTATAATCTCAAGTACATATATTATATATAGTTCATGTGTATCTGTAATAAGTGTATGCGAACTTTTTAAGTTGAGTGTCAATTGTCTCTATTTAAAGTTGTTCATGTGGATAACATGTCTTTTTCACTGAAACATTCCTTTTTCTTCTATATGTGATTGGATATCTACTGCAATTCTTTCATTCATGTATTCTTGCATCTTCGAATACATAAGTTTTTTACATATACAATCCACACATTTCAAGTTTTATAACGTAGTAAACATGTTAGATTTTTTCATCTATATATAGAGTACCAACACTAACAAAATTAATTTGTTGACGCATCAAGTGATTATTTCACGCTAGCCATCATATGGTAGAATTGATCAGTTTCTTAAAAATAACTTTCAACACATCCTGCAGTGGATAACATGAAAGAAACTATGGCATCTAATTGTAGTATATTTGGACTTCCTGTAATTCAAACATTTGAAGAAAAAAAAAGGCCATGCTGACTTGTAGCAATTGTATAGGCTTTGCATATGTTCCACATGACACATTCTAGTACATTTGAAAACTTTGTGCTTTATGCATTGTTTATGGGCCATACCCATTCTTATAATGATAAACCAACTATTGAAGGATAATTACTTTATTTATCCTCTTTTGTAGGTGGAGCAATTGAAGAAAGGGAAGATGGAGATTGTGAAGATCTAGACCTTACTTAAGAACTTTGAATTGTTGTCCATGTTCTAGGAATCTTTTGTTATCAACGTTTGAAACTTACTCTAACTCTTGAAGTGTTGAAATGTAAAACTTATGTGATATTGAGTTAAAATATTTTGGTTTTATAGAGACAATATAGATTATGAAGTATTTTATCTTTTTATTTATATAAATTTTAGGTTATTACAAATTTTGTATATCTAAATATTCATTTACAGGCGGCTTAATAGTCCAGTAGAACCGTCCCAATAGATCTTGCAAACCATTCCAATAGGTCTGACAAATTGCTCCAAAATAGTCTAAAAGAACCGTTCCAATAGGTCTTCAAAATCGTTCCATTAGGTCTTACAAATCGTTCAAAAATGAGCAACAAACTGATACAATAGGTAGTTAAAACCGTTGCAAAAGAAATAAAACCGTTACAGTAGCTTAATGAAACCGTTAGAATATTTGTAAATAAACGTTGCAATAGCTTACATAACCATTGCAACAAATTATATGGTAACGGCTGTCAACCGTTGTTGTAAACTCTATGGCAACGGTTTTTAACCGTTACAAATGGAAAGAAATACTCGTTGCTTCAGACAGAGGAACAACCGTTGTGATAGATATCCCTTAAGCAACGGTTGCAAGAACCGTTACTCTAGATCTACTGGCACGGCAGCGTATGTTACGGTCGCTAAACTGTTCCAATAACTCTATGGCAACGGTTTACCTCTCTGTTGCAACGGTTTTCCGGCTGTTGCTAATTTCACAAAAGTACAACCCACATAGATGCTTTTCATCCGCGTAGCCACCATTTTAACTCTTCATCCGTGTAGCCCATGAAACCCTCATAACATGACATCACTCTTCTCGCATTTCTTTTATTTCTCCGATTTGTTTACTTTCTCTTCCCAAATCAATATGACTATCTGACAAAAAACATCATGTGATTTTACAATCTTTACTTTTGTTTCTCTCTCTTTGTCTTCTTTTTGTCAGAAATTTACTAAAAAAAAGAGAGAACATTGTTATTTTATATATACACGCACACATACATACATATTTATACACAATTTTACATTGGGATACAATGTAAATACATTATTAAATACTGATATATATATATATATATATATATATATATATATATATACATACATACAATTATACGCACTTATACATATTTATACAATATATATGTAATATAAATAAGATACCAAAATATGCACCTTGAAATTTATGTACACTTGTATAGTATTAAACCTTTATTTCAATACAAAATTTGCCGTATAAGCTTCCATAAAGACCTCTTATACACTAGTAATGNTGTCATAAATCCGATTTCGCGAGAAAACTGGGTCGCGACAGCATGGCGACTCTGCTGGGGATATTTAGGCTTTTACCATTTCATACTATCATTGTGAATTTATGCTCCTTATGTGCAATTACTTGCTTAATAAATGTAAGGGTGTCATATAAGTATATCAGCTATAAAAGATAAACACTACCACATATTTCATGTAAAGATCCCCTAAGATTTCTATCACTTGATTTAATCCACGATATCACTTCTCTCGTAATAATTCAATTTTTTTAACTAACTTCATAAATGTCTTAATTCTTTTATTTTTTTTAAAATGGCACTATAATTTAGAAAATATACCATTTCAAAATAACTTTTTTACATTTAAAAAAATATTTCATGTAATATCATATTTTTTTTTAAATATGTTTTTTGTTAAACTTGAAAATTGACTTAGTAAACTATAAATTAGAAACTAATTTTTCTCTTCTTCTAATTCTGGAAGAAAAACCTTTAATATACTCTAATGACTCAAAATTAGCTAGCGTTCGGCCATAGATTCCCAAATTTGTTTTGAAAAATTTGATTTGGGTGAAGTTTGGTTTGAAGATGAAAATGTGTTTGGACATCCGTTTTCAAAACATATTACTCAAATTGTTTTGGAACAACATGAAATGGCCTACTCTTTTATAAAATACAAAAGTTTGGAACAATTTTTAAAAAATGTAATTGTGATATTTTGGCCAAAACCAGTTATTAAGTTGCTTTTGGAATTTGGGATTTTGGCTAAATGGGAAAATTCATTTTGGCTAAATGGTCAAATTCATTTTGGTTTCTTTCTTGTTGTTGCATCATTTTACGAATCTATTTTTGTTGAACTCTAGGCTGATCGTTACTACACTGGTCGAAGAGTTATGAAGACTGTTGGGGACCAATATGTGCTGCGCAAGTGTTCTTCTCTTTTTGTCTTTTTGATATGAAGTAAATTTGGTAGTGTCTCCATTTTTAAATTGTTTATATCACTGCCTATAATTCCTTTTGAGATAATTTTACAAAAGTACAACCCATATAGATGTTTTTTATCCGCGTAGCCACCGTTTTAACTCTTTATCCGTGTAGCCCATGAAACCCTCATAACATGACATCATTTTTCTCGCATTTCTTTTATTTCTCCGATTTGTTTATTTTCTCTTCCCAAATCAATATGACTATCTGACAAAAAACATCATGTGATTTTACAATCTTTACTTTTGTTTCTCTCTCTTTGCCTTCTTTTTGTCAGAAATTTACTAAAAAACAGAGAGAACATTGTTATTTTATATATACACGTACACATACATACATATTTATACACAATTTTACATTGGGATACAATGTAAATACATTATTAAATACTGATATATATATATATATATATATATATATATATATATATATATATATATATATATATATA
>NC_031990.1:9446820-9451709 GCF_001879085.1 Nicotiana attenuata
ATCAATAAAAAAAGAAGAAGAAGAACCAATCAAACTCAAGATAATGTCTAAAATGAACCCCCCAAAATTCTTGAAAGTTAGTCTCACCCAATCAATAATATTATTATTAATCAATAACTATCCGGACTGAAGCACGAATTCACAATGAAAACTTTCTGACCTGAAAACTTTAGCTTCGTCACTCGCAGAATTATAATTTTTGGCTCATATTTCAATACCAAATACCAACAGTAAGAGACTTAAGATTATTAAAATCATTAATGGGTCAAATATTTTCTGCCTCAGATCCCTTTCAAACGAACAGCTTATTCATATTCTTCATCTTACTCTAGAACTTCATCTTTTTTGCATTATCAAAGTTTGAAGGAATTAAATAAGGATTAGGGGAAGTTAGATCTGAAAATTAGAGAGGAGAAAAATAGGGATGGAAGATAGATTTAAATTTTTTAGAGGATAGAAGATGAAGATGGAAAATAGATCTAAAACTTAGAGAGGATACAAGATGAAGATGAAAGATGTTGGTCGACAATGAAGAGGCGTGGAAAGAGAAAGAGAAAAGACAAATTAGGTTAGTGATTGAAAATTCTTTTTCAAATTTTTTACAAATTGGCTATACCGGGCAAATTAAAAAAATATGGGCTGAGTTTTGTTGGAATATTATCCCAATTGATAAAGAGAGTAATTTTTCCTTTAAATTTATTATGTTAATAACTCATTTTAATTTACCATTAAGGTTGAGTGTTATATTTTTATAGTTTATTTGGTCAAGTTTTTAAAATCAGTTTATTTTGATTTATGAAGAGTATTTTTTGAAAAGTACTTTTGAAAAAAAGTAATTTGTGTTTGAGTAATCAATTTAAAAAATATTTTTGAGTAGCAATTTGTGTTTGATCAAGTTTTTCGGAAAATGCTTTTAGATGTCAAATTACTAATAAGAGCATGAAAGATTTACTTAATAGTTAATATTATTTAAGTAGATAAATAATTTTAAATATATATTACGAAAGACTATAATTAAGCTTTTATTTCTTTAGCTAAAATATAAAAATAAAATTAAAAATATACTTTATTCTTTCAATGATTTAAGTATATCAAAATATTATTTAACAAATATAAAATTATTCATCCCAAAAGTCACCTTGTATTAGAAATCTATCGTAACAATAAAAAAAACACTTATACATCTGAAGAATTGCGTTTAGAATAGCAAAATATTAGGTTAAAGCTGAGTAGGATTATTTTGGTATATATAGTTTTTTGTTAAAGGTACTTTTGCCAAGAAAAAAATAATTAAAAACAGCTTCTGCTTCTCGGAAGAAGTTACTTTTTTCAACTTCTCAAAATAGCTTATAGTTCTACACAAAAAAATTGTTTCCCCTCCTAAAAGCTTGGCCGAACACCTGAACTTTAAAAGAAAAAAAAAAAACTTTTTGCGTTGGAGAAACTTGACCAAATAAGCTACTATTAACCAAAGATCTCGAGCTTTGAATATAAACTTATCTTTGATAGAAAGTACTTTACCTCCAAAGGCAAAAATTGGAGGTAAAAATTTAGGCATAACTACAAATTAATCAAACCTTAAAGCAGATAATGGAAGAGAAACAAAAATAACTCATTTTAACTTTGCCTTTTACAATGTTTATCTTGGACCTACCATTAGAAGTTCAATGGCTCAAAATAGGACTCCCAATTGTCAAATTGACAAATGAGATGGACAATGACTGGCTTCTCCAGCTATCTTCCAATTCGCCCATTGTTATTACCCCAAGATTCCACGAGCAATGCCTATAATAAAAAAATCAAAGATGGATTCGAGCCCGGCTATGGAAAAATCTTTGGTAGGAAGTGCTTTCTCTCGAATGGGGTACGCCCAGGTCAGGCGACCCGAAAGGACGCCATAAACCACCCGCTAAGAAAACAGTAAATAAGACAAGCGAATATAGTCAGACTCCAATGTGGATACAGACATCGGGTGAAAAACCAAAAAAATAAACGAAAGACTTCCCAACCCATAAAATATTATAAAAAGTTGGATCAATCATTTGCTAAAAATGATTTAAAAATTGGGTTTTTGGTTATATCTTTACAGCTTCTCATTAGCTAACTACATCAATTATTCTCCTTCCAACTGTATTCTTTTGTTTTTTTCTCTCCTACACTTTTCCTTACCTCACCTCTCTCTTTCTCTCTCCACCACTTACTATACAACCAAGATTATAGATTTTTTTTTTTCTGTTGGTTTTTATTTAAAATATATTATCTTCTTTTTGCTACTACTCTCTTTATTAAATTACTCCCTCCGTTTTAAAATAGATGAGTTACTTTCCTTTTTAATTTGTTCCAAAATAGATGACACATTTTTAAATTTGAAAATAATTCAACTTTAAATTCTTTATTTTACCTATTTGTAACCACACAAATGTTATGGTCCCACAAAGCTTTTACCCTTAAGTTTTAAGACCACAAATTTCAAAAATCTCTTTTTTTTTCTTAAATTCTGTGCCTACTCAAACTAACTCATCTAAATTTGAAACGGGGGAGTATTTATTATCCTTTTATGTGATACTACTTTCTTTTCAATTTACGCAGTGCAATTCTTTTTCATGTTATGTGACACCCAATAAAAAGTTTTATAATCACTCAAATATTATAATATATTTGATATTACAAATTTTAATAACCACGTAAATATCATAACATATTTGATGCCACAAATTCAAACAAAGAAAGTATATAAGTAGAACGTAAAAGAAAAATAAGGATTGCGAAAGTCGAGCTCATATTCTTACTAATCTTCTTTAAATTTTATTTAAGAAATTACAACAATAATGTATTCTATGAAGTAGTTTACGAATTAAGTCATATATTGTTCTGATTTAAAAAAATCATTATAACATTATCAATTCCCAAAACCTTTACCTTTTCAAGAAATTAATATATTTTTATATCACCAAAATGTTCTCTTCTGTTCATGTTATTTGTCTTTCAAGACTTTTGTACACTCCTCAAGAAATACTCCTATAATTTAAAACTTTAACCACAAAAGTATTTGCTTAAATTACCTTTTATCTCTTCATAAATGTTGCTATTTAAATTAATACTCCACTACTTAACACAGTAAAAAGTAAATGTGAAAAAATACAAATTGATTTCTTATCTTTTTTAAATGTATTTTTTTATTAAAAAGAAAAAAAGAAAAAATCAGTTTCTTAGAAGGAGTAATGTATGAACCTAAGTACTCTTTTATTCTAAATAAAAAAAAATATTGTGCTTGAGTCCTAAAATTAAAACCGCCTTTTGTAGGAAATTGGGACCTCCCACATAAATTCAGATTAGTTGGTAGGGGTGGGCATAGTTTGGGTAAACCCGAATTCAAATTTTTGTTATATTTTGGTTTGGATTTTCGATTATGGATTTAACTTTTAAAATTTTTGGATTACGGATTGAATATTGAATTTAGTACTTTGGATTTTTGGATATCCAAAAATCCGAAATTATATTTAGTCCATAATCCGTATGCCAATAGTAATGGGTTAAATACCCTACCCATAAGATGTTATCTCATATATTCAGTATTAATTACTAAGTTTCTGTCAGAATACTTTTTATTTGGACATGATTTTACTATTGGTACTTCTTATTGACTATATTAATGTCTCTCTTACATTTCCTTGATACTCCTTTTATTTCAATTTAGATGACACACATTCCTTATTAGTCCGTCCAAAAAAGAATGACACATTTCTACCATTGGAAATAATTGAACTTTAAATTCTTTATTTTACCTATTTTAACCTTAATGAGAAGCTTTTATAACCACACAAATGTCATTGCCCCACAAAGCTTTTACCCCTCAAGCTTTTAAAACCACAAGTTTCAAAAGTTTTTTTCCTTAAACTCCGTGCCGAGTCAAACTATCGCATCTAAACTGAAACAAAGGGAGTAATAATTTCTTGAATTCTTTATTTGGATGATTGTGGTAAGAATGGGGAACTTTTCAAGCAATTTAACACGGGTACTTCATTTGAATATTCTTTTTTTTTTATATAAAAAGAAAAAACATCTCAACTTATAAGCTCAAAATCGAAAATTCAAAATATCCAAGCCGATTAATCCGAAACCAAACTTAAAAATCCAATCCTATCCGAACTTGTTTGAATTGTAATTTCTTCAATCCGAAAACTAAAAATCCAATCCGAAATTTTCATATCGAATCACAACTATCCGAACGTCCATACGAGAAACAGAAAAATAAGTATACAGAGAGTTTGTAACGGGCTGACTAAGTTGTCCCTTGATTTCCTCTCCTCCAATATGTTCTTTTTTCTTACATAAAAAAAAATAAAAATAATAATAATAATAATAATAATTATTATTATTATTATTAAACATTTAACAATCCCCCAACTCTTTAACACAAGCCTCATAAACCCCCTATTGGTACCACATATTAGTCCCTGCATTGTGGTTGTACTTACAAAAATCCTGCCCCGCCCCCAACTACCACCACCACCACCACCACCATGGCCGGCGGAGAATCCACCACCGTCGCGACTAAGATCCCACTCCAGCTAGTTCACGACGTCAGTCGAATTTCCAGTGCTGGATTTTCTGGTTTGTTCAAGAAAGACTGTACTGATTTGGGCAGAAGATTGTCCCCTTTGGCTCATTTGCTTGAGGAAATCAGGGATTCAAACAACAACCTTTTGATTTCTTCATCATCTTCCCACAATTCCTTCCTTTATGATCTCTCTGTAGCTCTCAAAGCTTCAAAAAGATTGCTTTTAGCTGCTAATGACTTTGATCCCAAGATCTCATCTGTAAGTTCGCATTATTAAAATTACTTGGTTTGTTTTGCATTTCTGTAAATTTGACACCGGGGGGGGGGG
>NC_031990.1:9451756-9470857 GCF_001879085.1 Nicotiana attenuata
TGGGGGGGGGGGGTAAATTTGACTTGTGAATTTTGCATTTCCTAAGTTTTTAGTTGACAATTGTGAAATAAAGCAATGTACTTGTTGTTGTTTCTGTGATGTGTTGATCATTTGTTCTCCTTGTTCGGTTGTTCTGTGATTGAAGGTGCATAAGTTTTGGCATTAGGTCATTTCTTCCCATATTATGCAAAAATGATAACATTTGATACTATCTTAATGCTAGTTAAAGTGAATTAGAGATGATCCAAAAATAATCATTCACTACTGAAATTGAAAATGGTGCGCGATGTTAATAATCATATGAAGCTATTGCCATTGCCCATTGGCTCTAAAAGTCAGGACGTCAAGGTCAAAATTTTGTGGGATTACACTGCTAATGCCCTTGTATCGAAGATATTCTCTTGCAAGAAGCTGGTTTTATTCATTAGTAGCTAATGTTAGCTATATTTCCGGTTTGTGCCTCCAATATGTCGATATAAACCAGATCTTTAGTATTACTCACAGAAAGCAGTGGATTTTGGTAAAAAGAACCTCTCCTAATTGAGATCTTCAATTTCCAACAGTTCACTGAAGCTCTTTTGTTTCTTGATTTAAGGACGCGGCAAGGAAGAAGATTGTTTTTCAATTTCAATGTGTGACATGGAAATTGGAGAAATCCCTGGGGAGCTTACCATATGACCAGTTCGACATATCAGAAGAAGTACAAGAACAGGTTAGTTTTGAGCTTTTACTTTTTCTTGCTTATGTATTTTCTCCATTGGATTCTTCCCCTAATATTTCTTCTTTTCCAGGTTGAATTGGTCAGAACACAGTTGAAACGAGCCAAAGAGAGGTATGGTGGACCTGTGACTTCAAATTTGTTATCTCGAGCATTGTCTCAACCATTAGATAAGGAGATTGATCCGCTTCACTCGGCCAGTAGGGGAGTTGGAAGTTTACATGTAGAGAATACTGGCATTATTGATCACGAAGTTAGGCCAAAACTTGGAGGTGTTCCTTTACGTAGTGGTCCAAATGGCAATGATTGCAGTCAGATAGTTCAGGAACCAGAAAAACTAAGGAATTCATCCAAATTGTCTGAGGTTGCTTTTCCAAAAGTTCCTGGTTCGGCCAGCGAAGATGATTCACCCCGAAAGAATCTCGTGGAAAGTAAGAAGACAAATTCTCCTATAATTCCTGAAGAGTATCTCTGTCCTATATCCCTTGAACTCATGAGGGATCCTGTAATTGTGGCCACAGGACAGGTACCGTGTCCATGATTCTGTTGCATTTGGCATTTGACTTCATGTGTGTGTTTCGTTTTGTCTTTTTGATGGAACAATTCTAGGAATTCTCTTTTTGGGTGGAAAATCTTCAAATGTAGTATGCTTAATGTACACTTTTCTTATTCCCACAGACTTATGAGAGATCTTTCATACAAAGATGGATAGATGGAGGCAACACAAGATGCCCAAAAACTCAGCAGTTGCTCCAAGATCTTACACTGACACCAAATATTGCTTTGCGAAGTCTCATTTCTGATTGGTGTGCAATGAACAATATGGAGCAACCAACTGCATTAGCATTTGCGAGAATAAAGAGAAGTGATGGATCATTTCGTGATGTTAGTGGGGATATAGCAGCTATTGATGCAATTGTACGCAAGCTTTCAAGCAGGTCCACCGAGGATCGGAGGGCTGCAGTAGCGGAGATACGGTCGCTATCCAAAAGAAGCACAGACAACAGAATTTTGCTTGCTGAAGCTGGTGCAATCCCCGTGTTGGTTAACTTGTTGACATCTGAAGACAGTCAAATTCAAGATAATGCCGTCACTTCTATTCTTAACCTCTCTATATTTGATAGCAACAAGGGGCTTATAATGCTTGCCGGTGCTGTTCCTTCTATCGTTCAAGTTCTCAGAGCTGGAAGCATGGAAGCAAAAGAAAATGCAGCAGCAACCATCTTTAGTTTGTCACTTGGAGATGAGAATAAAATAATAATAGGCGCATCGGGGGCCATACCAGCTCTGGTCGAATTGCTTCGGACTGGAAGCACTAGAGGGAAGAAAGATGCTGCAACAGCATTGTTTAACTTATGCATATATCAAGGAAACAAGGGTAGGGCGGTTCGGGCAGGGATTATACCAGCATTATTAAAGATGCTGACAGATTCAAGCAATTGCATGGTTGATGAAGCTTTGACCATTCTTTCCGTTCTTGCCAGCCACCAAGAAGCCAAGGCTGCCATAGCAAAAGCGAGCACAATCCCTGTACTGATAGATCTACTAAGGACAGGTCTACCTCGTAATAAAGAGAATGCGGCTGCTATCTTACTCTCCTTGTGCAAGAGAGATCCTGAGAATTTATCTTGCCTTCGTAGGCTCGGTGCACTTATACCTCTTTCGGAGCTTGCTAATAGTGGCACGGAGAGGGCAAAGAGGAAGGCTACTTCATTGTTGGAGCACCTTAGAAAATCTCAGCAGCCTTGACTGGTGTTCTATCAACGAAAGATATATTAATTGCTTCTTTCATTCTTATCTGACCGTGAATATTACACGATTCTATTTAGAGTGTGATAAAATCTAAGAAAGGGAGCTTGAGAAAATAAGTTAATCTCATTGCTCCATGATTCAGTGTATCTATTTAGTCTGTTTTTGAGTGAGCCACTGAGTCATTTGACCTGTATTTGTTACTAATTGATCAATTTCTGTTTGTCACATTATGGTGTGACGAAAATTTATCAACTCTGTATAAAGTGAGACATTTTGATATGTGGATAATTGCACTTTGTTTTCTCTTATGCTAGCCTTCTGCTTGTGATGTTTTCCATAGATTTGTGAGTGAATTGAAGCTGCATTAGCTTCTGCCAAAGAGTCTGTATAATAATTATTTTTGGCTTCTAAATATTAGAAACCTTAGTTATTTACTCAGATCCTTCTTCATTCCCATAGTAGTAATGACATGGTCTGATGCTATATATCTGGTGGTAGGAGCAAGTATGCAAGAGGAAACCAATCATTCATTGAAATTGTAAATATGAAATTGTTTTACTATCTCTTTGAGAGAAGAAAAAGTCTCGATGCTTTTCTGGCAACAGCCCACAGGTTTGTCTCAATGTATTCACATCCCTTGATTCATTTTCTGGAAGGGAAAAGTGTAAGTATGACTTCTCCACTGGCATTTTCTTGAAAATATCAGTGTAAGTATGATCTCTCAATCAAGGAGCACTGCAGTAACAAGTTGCAGTCCTTATGCATGAGGACAAGTGGGAATTTATCACAGCCTAATCTCCTAGCAGAGTATAGCAGCTCAATTCATTAGTGATATTGTCCGTTTTGAATCTAACGTGCACATCACTAGAGTCTAATGTGCTCTGTAATATATCTAACACTTCTCTCAGTATTTGATGATATGGGATTTGCCTTGGATGTCACAGAAAACCATCGTGTAATCCAATCTGCATGGCCAACTTTTACTATATTTATGCTAGAAAATGTGTGGAAAATTAAAAAGAAATCAAATAAAAGCCATATATTTCTCACCGTTGCAAAGATATATCCATTTGCTTTACTTTCTGCATTAAGCTGGATGAAGTGCTGCTTCTTTGATAAGATTGTGTGACTTCTTTTACTTGACTGTTCTGAAAATAATAGGTTAAATTTTCGGTTACTACGTTGTTCATACTTGTTCACTTCAAGGCACGTAAATTACTTTGTTTATCAGAAAAAGGGAAGAAATTTCACAGAAAATATGATAAAACTCAACATTTTTTATTTTGAGTAACTTACCAAGAAAAGTTTGAACATTGGGAAGTTAGGTCCTTCCTCTTTCCAAATTACTGGATTTCAGCTAAACTTTAGTCAAGTATTCACACTTTTAATTAGTTATTAGTTCTTATATTTGGTGTTCACATTATTAGACTAATTAAAGTCAACATTCTGGTATTCTTTTTTTTTTTCCCATGAACCTATACTTTATTGACTTATTGTTGTCAATTTTGAAATTGATGAGTAATATTTTTCTCATGCAAATTAAAAATAACGCGCCCCAAAAACCTAAAGAGAGCTAGAAAGTACACATTCGAAAATCGGAAGGCTCCAGATTAATAAATAAACATCTCACATTTGAATTATTTTTAACCTCTTTTAAATTGAGTAATTTATTTTCAAATCTTTTTTCATAGATCATTTTCTCTTGGTGTAAAACATTGACTGCAAATATATTATTCACACTGCATTTGTTTCAAAGAAATACTCCAACACGAAAGCTAATACCACGCAATGCTTTTCTTTGTCGAAGCTTTTTTACTTAGTATTATTGGCAAAGGGAAAACGAGCTAGCAAGGAAATTTCCACGTTCACCATTCGTTACTCTACATAGAAATAACAAAATATTGATACTAAACGTACTAATAATCTACGAGCATTATTAGTGGCAAGAGCGCAACGCTTGACGTATGAGTTAGGTGCACAATGCAGGTTCGAATCATGTTAAAATCGAGCATTTAAGTGGAGAAGAGTAAAAAGGCGAATCTATTTTCTGTCGTGTCTCAAATCATGTGCCACTGACTCTCCGAGACGTTCCAAACAATTTGGGGGACAATTTTACTATACTTATGATTAATAGAAAAAAATAATATCTGGACTGATTTTTCCTCCCTAAGATTATACTCTTTTGATTTATTAATATTTTTTCAATATCTTCTTTAAGTAAGTAAATTCCTACAAAAACGTGAAGGGAGGTCCCTAATAATTACTAGTAAAATAACTTTGGTAGACTATTTCAGTACTTTTCATGGGAACCAGTTATACATATGAGAGAAGTCCATGTTGATATAATTCTTTTGCTCATTTCTAACGCAAAATACTTTATTAGTCAAAAAAGTAAAAGAACATGATTATGACGGAACGGAATCTCTCACCAATTCACTGATCCACACCGTGATTTACGCAACCAATTTTGATTATCAATCCTAATTACTACTCCTAAGTCCTAATTAACAAATGATATTACCTCTTGGCAATACGTACCCCGTAATCCACGAGTTTTTGTATGACATCAAGAATACATATTCTTAGTGGGCGTTTGGACATAAGAATTATGAAATTGCGGGAAAAAATAATTTTTTTTAATTGAAAAGGGTATTTGAAATTTTTTTAATTGAAAAGGGTATTTGAAAATGACATAAATACATTTTGAGTTATTTTTGAATTTTTATGAGTGATTTGAAGTGAAATTTTTGAAAAACAGCTTTTTTTGGAATTTTTTAAATTTTCGAAAAATTCAAAAATTCAACTTCAAGTGAAATTTGAAGCCATGTTTAAAAGGCGTGGGCCTAAGGCGAAGCGTTTTACATATGCCTCAGCGAGGCGTAAGCCCCGAGGCACGAGGCGTAAACCCCATAGGTATTTAATTTTTAATATTTTAGAAAGTACTATAACTACAGTAAATATTTATAAACAGGTAAATTTGCATAAAAATTGAGGAAAACGATAAATATATGAAATATATATAGATGTGCTCCATCTGCACAAAAAACTAGTCAAAAATATCTATTATACGCTACTTAGAAGCACAAGTAACTTGAGTCGAAAATAATAAAGTTTTCTACCTGGAGGAACAAAAAGGATGACTAACCTGCAATTTGAACTTTAAACTTGCTGCTATGAAGGAGAATAGAGTTCTCTTTGTATTTGTAAAAAAAAATTGCTTTTAGGAGATATTAACAGACTAGCGGACAAGATAAAGAATTGGGAAAGACTATGAATCAGAGCTTCATTCAATAAAAAAGGTCTTGACTTTTAAATTTAATAAAACTTCTGTTCCTTTGTAAAACTTTTGAGTAATTATCAAGCTAACTTTTGAGAATTTAGGTATTATATGAAAGACTTATTCAACAAATTGTTTTAATTTGAAAAAGCCTCTGGGGCTCATTCCTCACTAAAAAAATGCGCCTCAAACGCCCGGGCGTACACCTCTTGAGACTTTCGCCCCATACAATCACCTCGGGGCAAATTGGTGCGCCTTGCCTCGAAAACGCCTTTTAAAACATTGATTTGAAGTTTTCATGGCCAAACACCGATTCCGAAAAAAGTGAAAATTCTCCGGAGAAAAACTAAAAATTTTCTTATGGCCAAACGTGCCCTTAATCAAAAGATCTTACTTTGATTTTATTGTTTTCTTAAAAAAGAAAAAAACCTGTATTCAATGCATTACCATATGCTCACTAGGTTTGTTGTTGTTGTAATATATTAACATTACCATATGATTTTAGTTTTCAATATTAGCTTACTTCACTATCCAGCCGCTGACCCTCCACCTTCTCTTTTATTTGAGTTGTCAATATCTTTTGCTGCTTAGCTGTGGCGTCAGTAATATCACATGTTCTTACAAAAGAATGTGATCCACATAAATAAAAGTTTGTACATATATCATGCGTTGAAAGTAGGTTTTCCTTCCCATGTCACACAATATTAATAAAGAAAGAGAAATTAAAATGGCAAATTTATCATCTCCACTTAATATTTTCTATCCACCAATGCTTAATTGATGCAAATTACAGTTTGCAAACAATACTATATTATTTACAGGATAGTTTTAAGGATCTTCCATCTATTTCCTCATTTGTTGCTTCCTACAATTCTAAATATGGAGTAGTTTTTTTAAGCAAATTGAATTTGTTTTAGAATTTTTATGTTTTAGTAAACAAAAGGCCATTTATTACTTTTTTTTTTTTTTTTTTTTTTGCAAATTTATCTTGATTCTCCAATTATGGAGTATTACTTATGAAACGATTAAAGAAGAGATAAAGGGTAGTTTAAATAAATGGTCTTATGATTAAGGTTGTTAAATATGTGTGTTATGTAGTGTGCAAAATTATTGATATAATAACGGACCAGATGCTGAAAGTCAGTTTTATTACGTTTTCACAATTTTCTTAATTTCTTTGTCTCTTTATATGAAGAAAAGGTTTAGAGGAGAAGTGAGGGGAGTAAATTCCGCTCTCAACCTTACAAAGACAGACTATAATAATAACTGTGGATAAAAAAAAAAAAAAAAAGGAATTTGAGAGAAGTGCATGGACGATTCTTTTCTTGAATGGCTAAGAAAGTTGCTTCTTAGAATTGCTTTGACAAAAGGGGAACATGAGATAGAATTATCATGGAGAGGAAAAAGACTGTTGCTTAAAAAGAGTAGTGCTACCTTTTAGATTACATATATAAAAGCATCCAAAGCCTGCCCCTTTTTCCTACTCGCCTTATGACCCACAATTCAAAATGAACTTGGAACGAGACGCAAACATTCCCATGATATGGTTCCCTCTAGTCCGTAGAATTCATTTTTTGAGTCGGAGTCCGGGGGCGTAACGCGCATCCTCGAAAATATCGGGGTCATGGTTCGGGACCGGTCCTAGCTTTAAATAACTTCGAAGGACTTTGTCAGGTAATCAAGCACGACCAACAGAAGGCCGTGGTATCCGTGACCGATCGGGTATCACGGCGGGAATCTCGGCATGTATCGATAGGGAACCGACAAAGTTAATTAGAAGATACCTTTTATAAGAATTGTACCTACAGTAAGACTCTCCTACTATATAAAAGGGGTCTGATGTTTCAAAACACACGTTGTAACACGCATTCCAAGGCAATATATTTTTACTTTTCTCTGTCATTAGCTCTTATCTTGTTCATCGGTGCTGGTCACAGTGAGCCCGGATCGAGGGGAAAGATTTCACTAAGGCTGAAACTATCCCGCGTGTATGGTTTGAATTTATTTTTATCTTTACTTGTTCAATCTAATCCAATTTACTGCTTTGTGTCAAATTAATCCGTGTATCCTCAAAACCACTTATAAATTCAATTGTTAACCGATTTTAGGGTAAACAGTTTGGCGCCCACCGTAGGAATAAGGATAATAGTGGCTATTTGATACAAACTTCAATAACACACCCTATTTTACACTTGTTCTTTGGAATGCCTTTGATTTCAGGTTAAAGATTGAAATGTCGAACTCCCAGTCTGCCCCTCTAAAAGTGGATGCTGAATTCGGCCATCATGGCCAGAACAACAATGTGGCGCCTGGTAACGAGGTGCCCCCCGTCGACCCCAACGGAGTTCTAGTTGCGGATCCGATCGACGCTAGCTCGCATGTGGCCATCAATGCAAATTTGCCTACCGATCCTGAGAACAGTATCCGCAGGGACGTCCGATTGGTTGCACAAAATACACACGGCAGCGAAGATGATGGGATCAACTTGCGGGTGATCTTCGAACCAAAGCCGCGCCCCGAGCAGAATTGAGCCCGAGCCGTCCTGATCCACAGAGATGAACCAGTCGCAGAGAGGCCGAATGAAAATGAATTTGGAACCAACCCCAAGATCATAAAAATGCTCGAGGAGCTGACGAAACGGGTAGAATTGGGAGAGAAGAAAATTGAAAACAATGACAAAAGAGTGGAAACTTACAATTCTAGGGTCAATCAAATACCAGGAGCACCGCCGATATTAAAAGGCCTGGATTCCAAGAAGTTTGCTCAAAAACCTTTCCCTCCGAGGGCAACTCCGAAGTCGATCCCTAAAAAGTTTTACATGCCTGAGATTCCTAAGTACAACGAACGACCAACCCGAATGAGCACGTAACGTCCTACACCATCAAAGGGAACGACTTGGAGGATGATGAGATCGAGTCTGTCCTGTTGATAAAGTTCGGGGAAACTCTGTCAAAGGGAGCTATGATATGGTATCATAATTTACCTCCTAATTCTATTGACTTGTTTGATATGCTTGTAGATTCCTTAGTGAAAGCACACGCCGTGCTATCAAGGTCGAGACCAGAAAGTCAGACCTTTTCAAAATGAAGGACAATGAGATGCTTAGAGAATTCGTGTCCCGGTTTCAAATGAAACGGATGGACCTCCCTCCGGTCGCGGACGATTGGGTCATTCAGGCCTTCACCTAGGGACTCAATGTTCGAAGCTCATTGGCTTCACAACAGTTAAAACAAAATCTGTTAGAGTATCCGGCTGTTACTTAGGCCGACGTGCATAACTGGTATCAATTGAAAATCAGGGCCGAAGACGATCAACTTGGGGCCCCTTCTAGGCCCGTTTATCTCGTCAGGGTCGTCGACAGGGTCAAGAGAGACATTGATTGTGAACCAAGATCAAGCAGGGATCGTTACCAACTGTACAACGGGGACCGAAGAGGTAGCGGGTCCGGGCAAAACCCTGTGAGAAGTGAGAGGAGGAGCGATCGAGGTCAAAACAACCGGGGACTCATGAGCAAAAATAGTTTTGACAGGCCCATCGGGCCTAAGGAAGTGCCAAGATTATCGGAAACAACTTTAACGTCGCTGCCACCGCCATCGTATCTGCGGTCGGATGCATCAAAGACACCAAATGGCCTCGACCTATACAGCCCGATCCAGTCCAAGGGGATCCTAATCTAATGTGCAAATATCATGGCACTCACGAACACAAAACAGAAGATTGCTGACAATTAAGAGAAGAAGTAGCCCGGCTATTCAACAATTGGCATCTCCGAGAATTCCTAAGCAATCAAGCCAAGAATCATTTCAGGAATAGAGATGCTAATAAACAGATCGAGCAGGAAGAACCTCAGCACATCATTAACATGATCATCGGTGGGTCGACGTTCCCCAGGGGCCGATGTTGAAGCGCACCAAAGTATCTATCACAAGGGAAAAACGGACTCGGGATTATGTGCCAGAAAGAACCTTGTATTTCAACGATGAAGACGCAGAAGGGGTCGTGCAACCCCACAATGATGAACTGGTAATATCTGTACTCATAAATAAATCTCGAGTTAAGTGTGTGTTAATTGATCAAGGTTGCTCGGCCAATATTATCAGATTGAGGGTTATGGATCTGCTCGGTCTACAAGATCAAATCATGCTTGCAGTCCGAGTTTTAAACGGATTCAACATGGCATGTGAATTCAGAGATAACATTACCGGTGAATGTCACCGGGACTATCCAGGAAGCCAAGTTCTATATAGTCGAAGGAGATATGAGGTACAACGCTCTGTTCAGGAGGCCATGGATCCACAACATGAGGGAAGTGCCCTCGACCCTGCACCAAGTGTTAAAATTCCCAACGCCAGGAGGGATTAAAACAATCTACGGAGAACAACCAGCTGCGAAGGAAATATTTGCGGTTGAAGAGGTGATCCTGATATCCGCACTTACAACGACAAAAAGTCCGGGTTCGGTCACTGAGGAAGATGCCAAATAACAATTACCAACACCGGCCCCGACCCAACCGAAGAAGCAAGGGACCGATGAAAACGACAACTACGGGGTCCCCAAGTCCTTCATAATCCCCGATGATTCCGACCCACCAAGTCAACAGCCGAGGAACTGGAGCAAGTCGTATTGATCAAGCATTTTCTCGATCAAAAGCTATACCTGGGCACGAGGATAAGTCCCAAGCTCAGAAAAAAACTCATTCAATTCCTTATAGCTAACGTGGATTGTTCGCTTGGTCCCACCTTGATATGACAAGGATCCCCCCAGAAGTAACCATTCACAAGCTGAGCCTGGACCTTAAGTTTCATCCAGTCAAACAAAAAGGAGACCCCATTCCGAAGTCAAACATGCATTCATCAAAGACGAGGTATCTAAACTCCTTAAAATAGGGTAGATTCGAGAGGTTAAATACCTGGATTGGTTAAACGTAGCGGTAGTCCCTAAAAAGGGGAATAATTAAGAAAGTGTGTAGACTATAAAGATTTGAATAAGGCATGCCCCAAGAACTCTTTCCCTTTGCCCATCATCGATCGCATGATTGATGTGACAGTCGGCCACGAGATCCTCCGTTTTCTCGACGCCTATTCCGGGTACAACCAAATTCGGATGGACCCGGGCGACTAGGAAAAAATGTCCTTCATCAGTAAGTACGGTACTAACTGCTATAACGTAATGCCATTCGGACTAAAAAATGCCGGTGCCACTTACTAACGCCTAATAAATCAGATGTTCGAAGAACAAATAGGAAAATCAATGGAGGTTTACATTGACGACATGTTAGTTAAGTCCCTGCGACCAGAGGACCATTTAAAACATTTACTAGAAACCTTCGACATATTTAAGAAGTATAATATGAAGCTGAACCCGAGGAAATGCGCGTTCGGAGTCGGGTCCGGGAAATTTCTCGGATTTATGGTATCTAACTGGGGGATCGAGATCAACCCCAATAAGATCAAGTCCATTGAAGACATCACTGTTGTGGACAACGTCAAAGCCGTTCAAAGGTTAACCAGTCGCATAGCCGCCTTGGGTCGATTCATCTCGAGGTCCTCCGACAAGAGCCATCGGTTCTTTTCATTGTTGAAGAAAAAGAATAACTTCTCGTGGACCCCGGAGTAGTACCTCTCGAGCCCGCCCTTTCTTCACACTCCGAAGGCAGACGAACAATTATATCTATACTTGACAGTATCCGAGGTGACGGTAAGTGGAGTCCTAGTTCGGGAAGAAGAAGGTGCACAATTTCCTATCTATTATGTTAGCAGAACTCTAGGTGAGGACGAAACTAGGTATCCTTGATAATAGGCTAGATTCATGTAATTTGGCGACTGTTTATGCCCCAGCTTGATTATGTTTCACTATTATAATATAGTTAAATGATGATAAATTGGCTCTAATTGTGAATTTCACACGTTGCAGGAGTGAGTAGCATGTATGAGGACTTAAAACTGTAATTGGAGCTAAATTGAAGCAAGAAAAGCCCCTAGGAGCTAAGTACGTGGGAAGACGAGAGAAAGAAGAGATAAAATGAAGACCTGGACTAGCGCGGCCACTAGCGCGACCGCGCTAGCCCAGGAAGTTGAGGCAGAATGATAGGCCATATGCGCGGTCATTAGCGCGTCCACTAGCGCGACCGCGCTAGCCCAGTTCCGGAAAATTAAACTCTAGGGGTAAATTTGGAAGTTCGGGGGCAAATCCACTTGACCTATAGAAGGTCTAGCTCGCCCAAGGGAGTATTATCAAGGTTTTCATAACTTAGTTCAAGGCAAGGAGAGGCAAGAGGCAAGGAGGATAATTCAACATCGAGTTCTTCCTTTCTTCCTTTTGTGTTTTACGATTTGTGATGAATTTGAATATTGTTATGATGAACACTAGTATGAGTAGCTAAATATTTAGTCTAAGGTTTTGATGGAACCTATTGAAGGATGAACTTCTTGTTATGTTAATATAGTTTGCCCGGGTTAATTTCTATTTGTTCAACTATGTTCTTATTGTAGTTACTTGATAGGATCCTCAATTAGTTGTGCCTATTTAGTGTGCATAACTCGGGAGAGAGTGTATATATAGGTAATTGTTGAACAACACCACTCCCAAAGTATATGAGGGATCAATAACCGAGGGTTTAAAGGCAGGATTAGGGATAACGAAGCCTTGGGTGCAATCTAAAGTGAGTTGTAATAAACAAAGCCAGCTAGCTTAACTCGGGAGAGTGCGTCTAGTAAATTGTCGTGATTACTCGGGAGAGATTTACGGTAATAAGAGTGCTCATGATTGATAGAGACGATTAGGCAATTCTATGTGAAACATAACCGGAAGGGATTCCATCAATAGGGGAAATCATAACCTTAGAACCTTCTCTTAATTGTTTACAACTTAATCATAGTTAGTTTTCAGTTGCTTATTTACATTCAGTCTTAGTTAGTAGAAACATCCTCAATTGTTATTCAGAAAGTTTGGGAAGTTGATTACGTATAATTTTGTAAGTCTAACGAGAGTAATTGATAGGTTAATTCCTTGTGGGTTCGACTCTGGGCTAAATACTCAGATTATATTTGCAACGTCCGCGTGTCCTTTTTATAAGGCATAGTTGGGCGTGATCAAATTTTGGCGCCGTTGCCGGGGAAATTAACGGTGTTATCAACTACAATTGAAAGAAATACCAAAATTCTTAGTGTAGTCATTTTTCTTCCTTTCAAATCTTTACATTGAAATTTTAACGTTTGTTGACTTGGTTGTACAGGTGCATGCCTAGAAACTCATCGAGAACTGGTGAAGTATTCGAAGATTTATCTGATCCCGAGAAAATCTTTAAGGCATTGAACCGGGCCAACCGGAAAAGCAAACGGCAACAAACAATTGAACAAGTCGAACCGGACATGGGAGATCACGAAGTAGACCCAGCTGCACCAATAGCGCCAGTGGCACCTCTTGTGCCAGAGGCTGCTCTCTATGACTGGGCACAACCCACAACTGAAAATCTAACCACGGCGATTTTAGTCCCACCAATACAGGCTGAATCGTTCCAAATCAAGAACAACATGCTGCACTTGTTGCAGAACAAAGGACTATTTTTGGGGTCACAAATCGAAGATCCTCAAAAGCACTTGAAGAATTTCCCGTCAATCTGCAAAACTCAAAGGCAGCCCAATGTAACTCAGGAAGAAATCAAGCTGTTGTTGTCTCCATTCTCAGTGACAGGAGCTGCTCAGACCTGGCTAAACTCACTCCCATTAATTCCATAACAACTTGGGAGGAGTTAGTCAAGCAATTTGTGAACAAGTTTCATCCACCCAACAAGACTGCTCAGCAAATTGATGAAAATTTGAGTTTCAAACAAAGACCAATGGAGACACTGCAAGAAACATGGGAAAGATTCAAAGGGATGCTGGTTATATGTCCACACCACGGTATTCCAGATCAGATGTTGGGACAGTGGTTCTACATGGGTTTGGCAGATGGCGTAAAGGGTAATGTTGATGCTTCAGCTAGTGGAGCATTTTTGAGCAAAACATGGAGAGAAAGCCAAAGTCTGCTTGATAAGATGGCGCAGAACTCGGGGTGGAGAACCAGGAACGCACATATCCCTCCAGTGGTGCACTCAGTGCCTTTAGATCCATCCAACACTCTTGCTGAAAACATGGCTATGTTAATGACAGAGATGAGTATACTCACCAAAAAGGTGGAAGATTCAGGGCAGAAGCAGCAGGTACATATTGTAGATACTACCAATGGGGGCTTATGCACATCTTGCATTAGTCAGCCAATTGGTAACCAGTGGAATGCAGAAAGTGATCATCATCACTACCCTGAAGACATGAATTATGTGTCTAACTATGGAGGCCAGAGACAAGGTGGTCAAAATTGGGGTCAGCAGTAGCAGCAGCCATACAGGCCAGTCCAGCCACAGTTCAACAATGGAAACATGGGAGGAATGAGACCTCCTAATAATATGGCGCCTTATCAAAGGCCTCAGGGATATAATAATCAAAATCAGCAGCAGGGGTATCATCCTCCTCAGCAGCAGCATGGTGGACGGCAGGAAGATGGGTTTGCTAGACTCGAGGCATGGATGCAGCAGGTTATTGGGTCTAACGCAAAAATCAGTGAAAGAGTAGATGCACATGATTCAGCTATTAAGAATATTGAAGCGGAGATGGGCCAGATTTCGATGTCTTTGATTAATCGTACTCATGGGACATTACCTGCAGACACGCAAATAAATCCAAAAGATCAAGGCCTGAAGCAGCTTATGGCAGTTAGTCTACGTAATGGCAGAGACTTAGACTTGGAGCAAGAGAGGGCTCGAGAAAGCAGACAGGCTGAGACATTTATACCAGTGCCCATTGAGCTAGATGAGTCAACAAAACTAACAGAGGTGACAGTCCAGCCTGCCCAGGAAGAACACAACATTTAGATTGAGGCTGAGAAAGAAGCTGAGACAGCCCAGGAACCGGTAGTTGAGGTGGCAGTTTATAAAGAGCAGTCCCAAATCATTGGGAAGATGAGACCTCCCGCACCATTCCCACAGAGGCTGGCCAAGTACCAAAAAAAGGAGCAATACAAAAAATTCTTGGAGATTCTAAAACAAATCCAGGTAAATATTCCATTGATAGATGCTTTGAAAGAGATGCCTGATTATGCAAAAATGATGAAGGACTTGATGTCCCGAAAATTCGATTTCCATGACTTGGCCACGGTGACTCTTACTCAGACCTGCAGTGCAGTGGTGACTAGACCAATTGCTGAGAAGCTATCTGACCTTGGGAGTTTTACAATTCCCTGCACTATTGGTAACTTCGCTTTCGCCAAAGCACTTTATGATTTAGGGGCTAGCATAAATATTATGCCCCTAGCGATCTATAAGAGGTTGGGGATTGGAAGAGCTAGACCTACCTCGATGTTGTTGCAGCCGGCGGACAGGACTGTGAAAAGACCCTCTGGTATCTTGGATGATGTGTTGATTCAGGTAGGGAAATTTGTGTTCCCTGCGGATTTTGTGATTCTAGATTGCAAGGTGGATGAAGAGATTCCAATAATTTTGGGAAGGCCATTCTTAGCCACTGGGAGAGCTCTCATTGGTTGTGAGACTGGGGAGCTCAAGATGAGATTGAACGATGAAGAGATAACATTCAATGTGCAGAAATCTATGAGGCGACCAAGTGAATTCGCCAATTGTTCTCTTATTGATGCAGTGGATGTAACCCTCGAAGCTAATGATGAGATGTTAACTATTGAGGACCCTCTTGCTGCATGTCTAACAAATTTAGATGAGGTGAATGGGGAAGAACTGGCGGAATGGGTATTGTCTTTAGAGGGCTGAGGGTTCTGGGATAGAACTCTGGAATTTGAGCCCCTACACTTAGAAAACAGAGAAACTCCTCCAGCCAAGCCACCCATTGAAGAGCCACCAAAGCTGGAATTGCAGCCACTGCCCGCCCATCTCAGGTATGAGTTCCTTGGACCTAACTCCACATTACATGTTATTATCTCATCTAGTTTGTTAGATGTGCAGGCACAACAACTCTTGCAGGTACTCAAGGAGTGTAAGATTGCCATTGGGTGGACCATGGCAGACATTAAAGGATCAGCCCCGCCTATTGTATGCATAAGATTCTGCTGGAAGAGGGACACAAACCTTCCAGGGAACACCAACGAAGGCTGAATCCCAACATGAAGGAAGTGGTGAAGAAAGAAGTGATAAGGTGGTTGGATGTGGGAATCATTTTCCTAATCTCTGACAGCAGCTGGGTTAGCTCGGTGCAATATGTGCCTAAGAAGGGTGGCATGACGGTGGTCAAAAATGATAATAATGAACTGATCTCTACGAGAACCGTCACAAGCTGGAGAATTTGTATGGATTACAGAAAGTTAAATCTGGCCACCCGGAAAGACCACTTCCCACTTCCCTTCATTGATCAGATGCTAGACAGATTGGCAGGGAGGTCTCACTTCTGCTTTCTGGATGGGTACTCAGGGTACAATAAAATCTCCATTGCACCTGAGGACAGAGAAAAGACCTCCTTCACTTGCCTATATGGCATTTATGCCTTTCGGAGGATGCCATTTGGCCTATGCAATGCGCCCGCCACATTCCAAAGGTACATGATGGCTATATTCACTGACATGGTAGAGCACATCATGGAGGTATTCATGGATGATTTCTAAGTGGTGGGGAACTCATTCGATGAGTGCCTTATAAATCTGATTCGTGTGCTGAAACGGTGTATTGAGACTAACCTGGTTCTTAATTGGGAGAAGTGCCATTTCATGGTACAAGAGGGCATAGTCTTGGGGCACCGGGTGTCAAGAAAAGGAATCGAGGTGGATCGCGCTAAAGTTGACGTGATAGCAAAGCTGCCACCTCCATCTTCAGTCAAGGCAATCAGGAGCTTCCTAGGGCATGCCGATTTTTACCGGAGATTCATAAGAGACTTTTTAAAAATTGCCAACCCGCTCTGTAAGTTGTTAGAAAAAGATCACCCTTCTTGTTTCTGATGACTGTAGGGTAGCATTCGAGGAGCTGAAAAAGAGGCTGGTCACAGCACCCATCATTGTTGCCCCCGACTGTGAGCAACCATTCGAACTCATGTGTGATGCCAGTGACCGTGCAGTGGGGGCAGTGCTGGGACAGCAGAAAGACAAGTTAATGCATCCAAACTACTATGCTAGTAGAACGCTGAGTGGAGCCAAGTTGAACTACACTGTGACTGAGAAGGAGATGTTAGCTATGGTGTTTGCTTTCGACAAATTCAGATTGTACCTGATTGGCTCTAAGGTAATTGTATACACTGATCATGCAGCTCTCAGGTACTTGATTGAGAAGAAGGAGTCTAAATCGCGCCTGATTCGTTGGGTGTTGTTACTGCAAGAGTTCGACCTCGAAATTCGTGACCGTAAGGGCACAGAAAATCAAGTCGCTGATCATCTATCATGACTTGAGGGAGCTGAAAATTCAGATGAGGTTGAGGACATTCTGGAAACCTTTCCAGATGAGCAACTGCTCGCTACAAGTCTTGAGGAGGTGCCATGGTATGCAGACATTGCAAACTACCTGGCGTGCCGTATAGTTCCCTATGATCTTTCCTCTGTACAAAAGAAAAAGTTTTATCGTGATTGCCACATGTATTATTGGGATGAACCTTATCTGTTTCGAATATGTGTTGACAATATGATCCGGAGGTGTGTCCCCGAGATAGAACAATCTTCTATTTTGCAGGCATGTCATGCATCGACGTATGGAGGGCATTTTGGAGGAGTCAGGACAGCCGCAAAAGTGCAAGAGGCCGGTTTCTTTTAGTCAACAATGTTTAAAGATGCATACCAATGGGTGAAGGGCTGCAATGAATGTCAGCGAACCGAGAACATCTCCCGTCACCATGAGGTGCCCATGAACCCGATTCAAGAGGTGGAAGTGTTTGATGTCTGGGGGATTGACTTCATGGGCCCCTTCGTCAGCTCCTTTGGCAATAAGTACATACTTGTTGCTGTAGATTATGTGTCCAAATGGGTAGAAGCTGCAGCATTTCCCACTAATAACGCAAGAGTGGTGGTGGGGTTTTTGAAGAAGAACATATTCACCCGTTTTGGGACCCCGAGAGCTACTATCAGTGACGGAGGCACCCACTTCTGTACTCGAGCCTTTGAGAAGTTGCTAGAGAAGTATGATGTGTGTAACAAGGTGGCAACACCGTATCATCCGCAGACAAGTGGATAGGTGGAAGTGTCTAATAGAGAGATAAAGAGTGTATTGACCAAGACGGTAAATGCCACAAGAACTGATTGGGCAAAAAAGCTAGATGATGCACTATGGGCTTATAGAACTGCTTTTATAACACCAATTGGTATGTCACCATATAAGTTGGTGTTCGGGAAGGCCTGCCAGTGGAGCTTGAACATAAAGCTTGGTGGGTACTGAAACAGCTGAACCTAGACATTGAGGCTGCGGGCACAACGAGAATCACTGAATTGCATGAGCTTGACGAGTTTAAATATCTGGCTTTTGAGAGCACAGGGTTGTACAAGGAAAGAATGAAGAGATTACACGACCAGAACATTGTTGAGCGACGTTTCAGCCCCGGGGACATGGTATTGCTCTATAACTCTAGATTAAGGCTATTCCCGGGTAAGCTCAAGTCACGATAGTCTGGCCCATTTCGAGTGGTTGAAGTATTCCCTTCAGGGGCTATAGAGATTGCCTCAGAAAAAGACTCTCACATATTTAGAGTCAATGGGCAGAGATTGAAGCTATACATAGGCATGAATGAACCAAAGGAAGTGTCAAAGATCCACCTGACGGAACCTCAGAGGTCGAGCGAGCCTTAAATGCACTTGTTTGCATCGTGCCGCAATGTTAAATCAGGCGCTGCATGGGAAGCAACCCATTGAATTATTGTAATCGTCGTGCCACGACATTAACAAAGGCGCCGGTTGGGAGGCAACCTAATGATAGTAGTAGTTGTTAATTGTGAGTTTTGAGGAAGTGCTAACCAATGCAGGTGACAATGGGCGGGTGATAAGGCCATCGAAAGTGGTAAGAACAGGTGAAAAATATGGAAAAAAATTGTGCCCAGGAGCGCGCCCGCATTACAGGCCGCGCTAGTGGCCGCGCATATGGGCAAGTATTCTGCCTGGGCTCAAAAATATTAGCGCGCCCGCGGTATTGAACGCGTTACTGGCTGCGCTACTAGCGCGATCGCGCTAGTGGCCACGCTAGTGGTCGCGCATATGGGCTTGTGTTCTGCCTGGACTAGCGCGGCCGCGCTACAACCGCGCTAGTCCCACCCACATCTTTGCATTTTGTGTTGTTTTTTATTTTTATTTTTTTTCACGTTAATTTTTTTAATGTAGCCTTAACTACCCC
>NC_031990.1:9471671-9495138 GCF_001879085.1 Nicotiana attenuata
TGTGCTAAGGCCTTGATTTTCTTGCGCCATCACCTTGATGAAGGGTTGAAAATAGAATATCTCACAGCTAAAGATCACTAGTTTTGTGGGAATAGGCTTAAAGGAAATATATGACACTTAAAAGTTGGTCACTCTTCCACAAGCACGATATGATTAGGCTCATCTGAGGCTCCATGACTTTAAGTCTGTTTCTAAATATAATTCTGCGATGTTCAGAATTACTCTAAATTGAAACTCTGTGGAAATACTATCACTGATTATGATATGCTTGAAAAAACGTTCACAACGTTTCATGCCTCCAATATGGTCCTGCAACAGTAGTATAGAGAGAAAGGTTTCAAGAAGTACTCTGAGCTGATTTCTCTTCTCCTTGTGGCTGAGCGAAACAATGACTTGCTCATGAGAAGTCACGAAAATCGACCCACTGGGTCTAAACCATTGCCTGAAGCGGATGAGGTGTATTCCCATTATGCTAAGCGTGAAAAAGGCCGTGACTCTAGTCGTGGTCGTGGTCGTGGTCGTGGCCGTGGACGTAGACAAGGAAGAAGATTTTCTGGTGTTAATCATCCCCTAAAGAGAAATAACCACCAAAAGTGGAAAGGGAAAGATGAGAAGCCAAAGGCAATAGGGGAGAACTGGATGGGGGCTATTTCTGCCTCATGTCTGGCTCTCAACCTAGTTACATAGGATTGGGTGACTGTTGGGGGTGGTGGAGGTGGATTAAGGGGTAGTTTTGGTTTGTTTTGGTTGACATTTGGCTGGGGGCTGGCAGTGGAGATTGGATTGGATTGAGGGGTTATCATTGGCTTCTCCTGTGGGGTATTTTGGTCTCTTTGGTTTTTCCTTGGAAAATTTGGTTTGTCAAAGTTGGAAGAGATTTTAGGATTAGAGTTTGGGATGGCAGGGTTGTTCTGGAGCTGTGATTGTTGNTTGATGTTTATTCTCTTGATTGTTTTTGTGTGGTTTGAGTAATAGTTAATCTAGGTAAGTTTCAAGTAGGTAAGTTGACTTGTCCCGACGACGGATCTCTTTCGACGGGGTTCTTGAGGGACTAAGTCGACGTAAAAAAAAATGGAATATGGAGACTCTTCCTGATGACGGATCCTTTAGACAATTTTCTTGAGGGATGTAAGTCTAGAGAAAAGACCAAAAAGATTTTTTTTTATTTTTAGGTAGTGTAGTAACTCCCCCTTGCTTTTTCTTTGGGCCACGGTTTTTTTCCAAGGGTTTAGCTTGAACCGGGTGTAGGTAGTTTTCGTTTATTTTGTTTTTTTAGTGTTTAGTTAGTACTGATGGGCTACGAGCTGAAATAGGAAAAAAGAAACCCTTGGCGTTGATACACCTGAACATAGTAGACACTAGAGTGTAACGCTTAGTCTCAGCGGTTGATTCTTGCTAAAGTGCCTTCAATTGTATGTTTGTAACTGACTCGAATACTCAAACGAGAGTGTCTTGATAAGCCGATCTGGAGTGAGTCATGTGCCATGTGTGTGTGAGTTATACTGTATTTTGTGCTTTACATTTGATGCCTAGAACTTGCCCCGTGTGTTTGCAAAGCGAAATAGCAGTTTCATTCAGTCTTAGAAGTGATATAGGCATTTTTTTGTTGAGCCAGACATATAAAGTAGACCCACCTAAAAGTAATACATCGCAGTCAACCCTGTTGAGCTTATAAGCCTGTTTCTTTGGCAACCACATTGCGAACCTTACCCAATTGTTGGAATGGACATCTGCTTGAACCCCTTTACCTCCAATAAGCACTTGAGTGGTACTGAAATTATGAAAAAGAAAAAGTGTGGGGTGGTGGTTTGGTTTTTGAGTGGTACCGATGAAATAGAGGAAAGATGCAGTGTTTGGACAAGTAAAAGAATAAGCACCACTTAATAGAAAGAAAAAAAAATGTTTTGAGCAAATGTATTAATCGATAAGTGGTGGTTTGTTACAATTGCACCTAATGGAGTGAGATGTTGTGAATAAAAATGGGGTGGAATATCTGGTTGGCATAAGTATGGTTTTGAAGGTTAATGTGATTGTATTAAAAGTGCTTAGGGAGGTTAGCCACTATATCCAAATATATCCTACCCGTCCCTTAGCCTACATTACAACCAAGTGAAGTCCTAATTGATCTTAGACTGAGTGGGCTCGATTAGTAGAGTAGTACACTACGGGCAAGCATATGGTGCGTCTTTGTGGCATGTGAAAGTTCTTTGTGAGAGTGAGCAAATTTTGTTTATCTACGTTCCTAATTGTTCTTGAAGTTAATATTTGTGGAACTACTCTCTTGTGTGATGTGAGGGCATGTGATTCACGAAGGAAAGGCAAGTCTTGACCTCTGTAAAGGGTAACTTGAGTAAGTATAAATATTGCACGGCACGAGAGAGTCGACTTTTGAGGCAAGGATTTTTCGCTACTAGGCGTAACTTTGGTGATTTGTTCTTGGTGTGATACGTTAGGGAAAAATGCTTAGTGAAGGAACCTCTATTGAGTGTGGTGGATTGCTCGAGGACTAGCAATGATTTAAGTATGGGGTGTTGATAATAGGCTAGATTCATGTAATTTGGCGACTCTTTATGCCCCAGCTTGATTATGTTTCACTGTTATAATATAGTTAAATGATGATAAATTGGCTCTAATTGTGAATTTCACACGTTGCCGGAGTGAGTAGCATGTATGAGGACTTAAAATTGTAATTGGAGCTAAATTGAAGCAAGAAAAGCCCTTAGGAGCTGAGTACGTGGGAAGACGTGAGAAGGAAGAGATGAAATGAAGACCTGGACTAGCGCGTCCACTAGCGCGACCGCGCTAGCCCAGGAAGCCGAGGCAGAATGATTGGCCATATGTGCGGTCATTAGTGCGTCCACTAGCGCGACCGCGCTAGCCCAGTTCTGGAAAATTAAACTCCAGGGGTAAATTTGGAAGTTTAGGGGCAAATCCACTTAACCTATAGAAGGTCCAGCTCGCCCAAGGGAGGATTATCAAGGTTTTCATAACTTAGTTCAAGGCAAGGAGAGGCAAGATGCAAGGAGGATAATTCAACATCGAGTTCTTCCTTTTATGTTTTACGATTTGTGATGAATTTGAATATTGTTATGATGAACACTAGTATGAGTAGCTAAATATTTAGTCTAAGGTTTTGATGGAACCTATTGAAGGATGAACTTCTTGTTATGTTAATATAGTTTACCCGGTCTAATCTCTATTTGTTCAACTATGTTCTTATTGTAGTTAATTGATAGGATCCTCAATTAGTTGTGCCTATTTAGTGTGCATAACTCGGGAGAGAGTGCATATTTAGGTAATTGTCGAACAACACCACTCCCAAAGTATATGAGGGATCGATAACTGAGGGTTTAAAGGCGGAATTAGGGATAACGAAGCCTTAGGTGCAATCGAAAGTGAGTTGTAATAAACAAAGCCAGCTAGCGTAACTCTGGAGAGTACGTCTAGTAAATTGTCGTGATTACTCGGGAGAGATTTACGGTAATAAGAGTGCTCATGATTGATAGAGACGATTAGGCAATTCTATGTGAAACATAACCGGAAGGGATTCCATCAATAGGGGAAATCATAACCTTAGAACCTTCTCTTAATTGTTTACAACATAATCATAGTTAGTTTTCAGTTGCTTATTTACATTCATTCTTAGTTAGTAGAAACATCCTCAATTGTTATTCAGAAAGTTTGGGAAGTTGATTACGTAGAATTTCGTAAGTCTAACGAGAGTAATTTATAGGTTAATTCCTTGTGGGTTCGACTCTGGGCTAAATACTCAGATTATATTTGCAACGTCCGCGTGTCCTTTTTATAAGGCATAGTTGGGCCTGATCAATCCTCACTTGGAAAAATTGGTGCTCGCTTTGCTAAGCGCCTCTACGAAGCTAAAACCATACTTTCAATGCCACCCTATATGTGTTGTAAAGGAACATAATGCATAAACCCGAACTCTCAAGACGACTGGCCAAATGGGTCGTGGAAATCAGCGGGTACGATATCGAATATCGAACCCAGACCTCCATCAAATCTCAAATTTTGGCAGACTTTGTGGCCGACTTTATGCCGGCCGTAATACCCAAGGTAGAAAGAGAACCATTATTGAACTCGGGGACTTCCTTAGAAATCTGGACCCTTTTTACGGACGGTGCCTCGAACGCAATTGGTTCGGACTTGGCATAATATTTCATCCACTATCGAGTAGTGTAGTTAGACAATCTATTAGGACTGTAAAATTGACTAAACAAAGGCCGAGTATGAGGCCATGATTGCAGGTCTTGAATTGTCCAAAAGCTTGGGCGCAGAGGTGATCGAAGCTAAGTGCGACTCTCTCCTTATGGTGAACCAAGTTAATAGGACGTTCGAAGTGAGGGAGGAATGAATGCAGAGATACCTGGATAAACTGCAGGTAACGTTACATTGGTTCAAGGGTGGACCCTACAACATGTGCCTTAGGATCAAAATAGCGAGGCCGATGCTCTCGCTAACTTGGGATCATCGGTCGATGATGATGAGTTCAACTCGGGGACGCTCGTACAACTCATGAGATCGGTAGTGGAAGAAGGTCACGTCGAGATAAACTCAACAATCCAAACTTGGGACTCAAAAAACAAGTATATAGAGTATCTGAAGAACGAAAAGCTGCCCTCCGATCCTAAGGAATCAAGGGCTCTACGCACGAAGGCGTCCGGTTCATCTTGTCCGAAGTCGGTACCCTGTTCCGAGAAATGTTCGATGGCCCACTCGCAATATGTCTAGGACTAGGAGACGCCGAGTATGTTTTGAGGGAAGTCCACGAAGGCATCTGCGGAAATCATTGAGCGCCGAATCATTAGTTCGAAAAATAATCAGAGTCGGCTACCACTGGATTGACATGGAAAAGGACGCGAAGGAGTTCGTACGAAAATGCGACGGGTGCCTTTGTCCGATGATTCATTAGCCCGAGGAGCTGTTGCATTCGATCTTGTCGGCCGTTCATGAAATGGGGGATGGTCATTGTCGGCCCCCTTCCATGGGTACCCGGTAAGGCTCAATTTATATTGTTTATGACTGACTATTTTTCGAAATGGGTGGAAGCCTAGGAGTTTGAGAAAGTAAGGGAAAAGAAAGTCATTGATTTCATCTGGGACCACATAATATGCCGGTTCAGAATGCCAGCCGAGATCGTGTGCAACAATGGGAAGCAGTTCGTCGGCAGCAAAGTGAGCAAGTTTTTCGAAAACCATAATATCAAAAAGATCCTATCGACACTCTATCACCCTAGTGGAAATGGGAAATCGGAGTCCACGAACAAAACCATACTCGAAAACCTCAAAAAAGAGGTTTACCGACGCAAAAGGAAAATGGAAGGAAATCCTGCCCAAGGTACTATGGGCATATCGAACGACCTCGAAACCCCGTTCTCATTGGTTTACGGCACTGAGGCTCTAATACCGATTGAAGTTATAGAACCGAGTCTCGGGTTCGAATATGCGACTAAAGAATCAAACGACGAAGCCATGAATACGAGCCTGGAACTATTAGACGAAAGGTGCGAGGCCGCCCTCATCCAGTTGGCCGCCCAAAAATAACAGATCGAAAGGTATTACAATCGAAGAGCCAACCTTCGACACTTCAATGTCGGGGAATTGGTTTTAAGGAAGGTCACGCTAAGCATCCGGAACCCAAACGAAGGGAAACTGGGGCCGAAATGGGAAGGTCCATATCAAATTATCGAGATCACCGAAAAAGGATCGTACAAACTCGGAGCAATAAACGGTGAGCGACTATCGAACAACTGGAACATAACTCACTTGAAACGATACTACTCTTAAGGTACGATGCCATTCATTTCTTTTATTTACATGTTAGACTAACATTTGCAGGTGATATCCAAGAAACGATGCAACTTTTAGGCCTGAAAGCATGCGTTGCACTCTTTTCCACTTGAACCGGTTTTGTCCCAAATGGATTTTTCGTCAAGGTTTTTAACGAGGCGAAAGTGGATCGTGCTAACTTAGTGTTGAAGACTGGCCATGAACCGGTGCCAAGGATCACATAAACAGTTTTCGGTGCTTCTTTATGATCGGCCTCGAATATTGGGGGGGGGGGGGGCATCACCCTCGGATAATGGTTTTAGAAAGGAAAGAAACTTTGTGCTCGAATAGTCTAAGCTCGGTCAATAGGATTTACTGTAAGGGCCAAACGGTCAAATGAACCGTGCCCACATAGACCAGAAATGAAAGGAAGTTTCTAACTTGCGGATATATATTTTGTCTCTTAAATTTTTTTGTAGTTTTCCTTCTTACATTTGGTCCCCTAAAGACATAGAACCCAAGGGCCACTTCATTCAGGGACTGTTGTCCAAAGCAGGCTCGGACGGCCCCGGATATCAAGACCCAAAGGCACAAAGCCTATCAGGCAGTGCCCAAACTTTAAAGGCTACGGTCATCCGCATTCGGAAACGGTTATCTTGGGTAAGACCGGATGACTCAGGGTAACAAGACCATTGGGAAACACCCGAACTAAAAAGTCTACGGCCGTCCTAAAATGGCTCGGAGATGTCCGAGACCCCTAACCAAAACATAAGGCCTTCAAAATTTCTAAACCAGTTCAAAAGGCTACCCTCGGCAAATTGTAATCTAAAATATTCTAAGTACTTTGGGAAAGCTTCCGGTCATACCGAGGCCCCCACGAGTCTTAAGCAAAATAATATCAAGAACGAGGCATGTTCAAACCTCCGAACAAGACCCATTTATTACGTGCTAAGGCATTCGATATCTTTGCAATCATAAAGAAAAGAGCAAAAAGAAACAAGCTAAAAATGTCGAAGGGAAAAAGACCTTATATATATATATATATACACACACACACACACACACACACACACACACAAAAACGGCCTCAACAAAAAATACAAAGGTGCAAAAACAAAGAAAAATCTACAAGGACATAAGCAACATGGTCTTCACCGGAGCCAGCTTCGCCATCAGGACCACCGGGGTCTTCTCCGCCCCCGGATCTGCCGAAAGCCTCAGAGTCTTCTTCATCCTCGGGATATGCCAACTTCTTGGCCTCGGCCTCGAGCCCCTTAGCACTTTCGATCTCAGCTGATAAATCAAAACCCCTAGCATGAACCTCCTCTAGGGCCTCCCTTCGGGATTGCCGCCTCTCATACTCAACAATGTCTTTCAAGTGGTCCAGGGCTGCCTCGGTATCAGCTCTATACTGGGCCACCATCTCGTCGGCATCGTCCTTGGTTATTTCAGCCATCGACTTGGCCGCTTTAAGTTCCTTGGCGAGGGTCTCCTGATTGGCAACAACCGAGCTCAGTTGAGACTGGAGCTCCTCAATTTTCTGGGACAGTCACTCAGCCTTCTCCTTCATCGCTCGAAGTTGAGCCTCTGCCAAAGCCAATTGCACCGGGCAATTTCCTTTTTTGAGGCCAAGCGGTCCATTTTGCCTTTTCACTCTTCGGCGTCGACCTTGATTACATCCATCTCGGCCCGAATCTGGTCGATCCTATCAATATTCTGTTGGACCTGCGGGTTCTGACTATTAGTCAACGTGTCTAGCTCATCGAATTTACCTGTTCCACTAGGTCGGCGTGTTCTTTCTGAGCCGCATCCAACTCGGCTCGAAGGCTCTTA
Organism: Nicotiana attenuata; assembly: GCF_001879085.1. Taxonomy (NCBI): domain Eukaryota; kingdom Viridiplantae; phylum Streptophyta; class Magnoliopsida; order Solanales; family Solanaceae; genus Nicotiana; species Nicotiana attenuata. The sequence goes on from NC_031990.1 coordinate 9,479,291, forward strand.
GCCTCTCCTTAACGTTGCTCACTAAGAAGTTTGTACATGTCTCTCTTCTCAGCGAGCTCTTTGACTTCGGCCTCGAGTTGGCTCAGCTCATCTCGATACCGGAGGAAGGTCTCGTGGTGAAGTACCGAGGCCTGCAAATATGAGAAGAAATGTTAGGATCACCAATAACCAAAGCTAAAAGATGAAAAGGTTTGGTAACACCTTACCCGGTTCAGCGCCTGTTGTGCTTCGTTGAACAGGCATAGGGAATCCACCTCGTTCGTTTTTGCTTGGTCTCCTTCAGTTACCAGGCACCGGAGCTAACTAGCTACCCAAATGAGGGCGGAAAGAACCCGGGCATCCTCCGGAACGGTAATGATAATCGACCGCTTTCGACCAGGATCCCTACTCGGGGCAGGGAACCGGTTGACCATTCTTGGGCTCGAACTAAGCCCATCTTCCCCCGAGGATGAACATTTCCTCGGTACTTCTAAGTCACCTAATCCGGTGACGTCTTCCGTGGCGGTGGAGTCCACGCCATCAAAAATGCTTTGGAGGGGATCGTCCGCTCCATGGACCCCCTCATTCGATTGCTCCTTCGTCGCTTGAGCTTCACTAAGCATCAATTCCGTGAACGAAGGCGATCCCGTTATGTCAATGACACCGGGCGAGGAAGAACCATCATCTTGAAGGTTCTCGACCCTCACTGCTGCACCGGCCTCCTAAACTTGAGAGGAATTGGCCTCCGTTGTTTCCCCCTCGGCTGTCACCCGTTCCTCGGGCACAAATGACTCATGGGCCAAAAAAAGATCGTCCTCCTCGAGCTCGTCCCTGAGCTGTAGGAGTGAGTCCGAGTCGAGAACTCGGGAGCTGGTGCTCTCCTTTAGCTTACGCACCAGCCTTCTTCGCGTTTTCTTTTTCTCCGAGCTCGGGGAACTCGGAGTCCTTTTTTTTCTCTTCACTTCGGCCCGCCTCGGAGCAGGAGACTTAATAGGAAAGTCCTCGCCACCAACTAGAGGCTTAAGCTCGACGTCCTTAGGCAAACCTGTGAAAGAAAGTAAAGACAATAAGAACCTGATGTTAAAAGAAGAAGCCTGACACAACCTATTCAGGAAGGGAATCTTACCATGAGAACGGGCCTCCTAACGGCCCTTCGAAAGTTTGCGCCACATGCGCTCGGAGTAGGGCATCTGCGAAACGATACCTTTGACCCACTCCTTGATTCGAGGGACAACATTGGGGACTCGAGCAACGACTGCATCACCACGAGTACCGATAAGGAAAAGAGAAGTAAACATAAAATCAACAATTGAAGGGAAGTTCTACTTACGTGATGTATTCCACTTCTCGGGGAATAGCCTGCATTCAGCCGTAATCAAGTCCGACGTCCTCACTTGGATAAAACAGCCTTGCCAGCCTCAATCCCGGTCCTCATCAATACTTGAGAACGGGGCCTTGCTGGCCCGGCGCACCAGCTTTATCAGCCCGCCTCAGAATATTCGGGGACTGTACAAACGAAGTAAGTGATCCACAGTAAAATGGCATGATTCGACTTTGTCCACAAAAACCCGCAGGAGGATCACGATCCTCCACATGGAAGGATGAATATGAACGAGGCATACCTCGTACTCTTACAAAAATCTATGATGACCGGGTCCACTGGTCCCAATGTAAAGGGATAAGTATAAACACTCAGATATCCCTCTCATGGGTGGTAATGGCCTCCTTGGGGTCGGGGACCACTGTGTTTTTATCGTCCCAGTTGTAGTCTTTTCGGACAGTAGGGAGGACCTCTTCGGTAATCGAGCATATGTATCTCGAGACCTCCTCAAACAGACCCTGTACAGAGGAAGGCTTTTCAACTTCGAAAGCATCATTGACCGAGCATCCCCGGGGATGAACATTTTCAGGGGAGGTTTGGGTACTGGTTCATCAACAGCCAGGCCCGGAGCGGTCTCTTCGACCTCAGTGGCCGGCCGCGAAGTAGAAGGAACTTCTTTCTGGGGACGGTTTTGGAAGTCTTTGCCATTCTTTCAGAGAGTAAAAATGGAGGGAAAACTGGAAAAGATGAGGAAAGAAAGAAAGTGGAAGGATTGGACTTGTTGGCTTGAGAAGAAGATGGGTAATATTTTTTGCAAAGGACCTTGAATAACGGGGGTAAAAGTGCTAAAGAATATTAAAATCCTAGGGATACGAGGGTAGAAGGTTTGATGTAAAGTAAAAATGAACAAAGAAGGTGGTATTTATAGGAACTCGGCGACGTTTCACATTAAGGGATAGCCGACCGACGGCTGACATGCGTTTAATGCCATTATGACTTGATTGACGAGATGTTTCGGATGTTTTGTCATTTCTGTCACGACGTATTGAAGTAGGAATCAGGAGCTCATGTCGTTTCTCATCGTTTACTCTCCGAGAAACGAGGGGACTATCTCGTGATACACCCCAGTTTCTTGATAAGCCAAGCTCGAGACATGGTGGCAAGGGGCCGAAATCGAGGTGAAGTTCTCATCGAGACGGAGTTCAGGGGCGTAACGCATCCTAGAGAATATCGGGGTCATGATTCGGGGCCGGTCCGAGCTTTGAATAACTTCGAAGGATGTTGTCATGTAATCAAGCACGACCAACAGAAGGCCGTGATATCCGTGACCGGTCAGGTATCACGGCGGGGATCTCGGCATGTATCGATAGGGAACTGGCAATCAGTTAATTAGAAGATTTTTATCTTTTATAAGAATTGTACCTAGACTGAGACTCTCCTACTATATAAAGGGGGTCTGATGTTTCATAACACACGTTGTAACACGCATTCCAAGGCAATATATTATTATTTTTGTCTATCATTAGCTCTTATCTTGTTCATCAGTGCTGGTCATAGTGAGGCCGGATCGAGGGGAAAGATTTCACTAAGGCTAAAACTATCCTACGCGTGTGGTTTGAATTTATCTTTACTTGCTCAATCTAATCCACTTTACTGCTTTGTGTCAAATTAATCCACGTATCCTTAAAATCACTTATAAAATCAATTGTTATCCGATTTTGAGGGTAAACACACCACTCACTCATGCCAGTTTGACACAGTATTCTCATAGCATAAAACGAAGACTGGTTGACACAATGTCCACACGCAACCTAGCATGGACTTAGAAAAAAATTGCACAGATCACTTTTAGCCCTCAGCCGAAGCTATTTATATCTAATAGCCACAAAAGTATATAAAATTTGTATATTTTTTGTATATAACATACAAAAATGTACATATATACAAACAATATACAACAAAAATATAATTTTTAGGCTATTATTTTGAGAGCGGCTATACAATGTGTCATTTTCCCTAAAAAATTCTAAATCAAAATCCGGATACACGGTACTAACACTGATGATGCAGTGACTAATAACAGAAATATAAAAAGAGACTATTAGTTACCTGGATGAAGCCTGTAAATGTACAGATGGTTAATTCAAATGTACACTTTGCCAGATTTCTCAAAACACAAGATGACAGTTCCCTATACCTTTTACAAGGGGCCAATTTGCTACCCCTAATATTACAAAAAGAATATAATGTACCAATTGGAATAGATCAAACTCTCTTCCTGCAGTTCTTTGCAAATACCATTTTGTTTTTGCTTATTGGCAGAAAGTTCTGGGAATGAATATAATGAATTTAAGATGTTCAAGATGACCATTGATCAGGCACTGTGAGGAAATAGCTTGTCATCGCTTTTCTGAATCTTTTCTTGTATTGTTTCGGAGAAACAATAGTTGGCGATGCATTCTTCGGTCCACCAAGTATGCCGGATGCCTTAACCCATGTCTCCAAGTGTTTGTCCCAAGTATATTGCCTCATGAAATCTATGATCCCTACGACTAGCTCCTTGCGCTCTTCGTCCACACCAACTAACAAAGAGTAATCCATCACATCAACCGACTGCCAACAAGAGCAACGTTTATTAGTCATCGCACAAACTATCCACGTAAAGAAGAGAAAAGAGAATGTAAAATAAATTGATTGAATGAACTCAATGGAGCAGGTTTCAAGCACAAAGCATTTTACTTCAGCACTAATAAACAATTACAAACCAGCTAAAGGAACATGTTAAATCAAATATAGCGCCTTCCAGTCCAGCAAAAGTTTTGTCATATCGTAGTGTGACAACCTAAACAGAAGAGCCCTCTTAGCGAAACTTCCTACGAACCATACAACACTGTCAAACTACAACATTGCTATTATAGCGCATCATCTTTTAGTAGTATATCATACGTCTCCAGATACAAAGAGTGATTTAGATGAATTATGTACTGCATATTGCTGTGCAAATCAAACATCCTTGGTCAAAACAGAAACAGTTGGGTTCTCGGGTATGGCAACAGATAGATTGAAAATCAATACATTAATAGATATGCCATGTCCGCCCTGTAATAAGAAAAATCCTAATAGTCAACCTTCTTAATTTAACTTTGCACAGTTCAAATTTGCTACTAATAAATTTAATACTTTAGGTCTTGCTATTTCTCCTTCCTCCCTGCGGTTCAAAGCTCAATTCAGTAGGGTGTATAATGTCTACTGGATTTCCTACATTTGACTCGTAAGACATTTGCTCTTTGCTACCCTTCTCTCTTACAGCAAGGCCATATGCGTACATACACACAGACTCATATTTGCACATCCATTAGCAGGAAATATAACTGAAATAAGCAAACTGGTCTGCTTACCAAACCAAAGGAGACTAGTGTATCCCCCACTATTAAAATTTTTCTTTTTCAAAAAACAAAAAAAACGTACTATGCTTTTTAGGAGTCTTTTAGCCCTATTAGAGATTCTTATGCAATATGCAAATAGAAATATAGTGAAAATTTTGTATAATGTTCGGCTGGATGATAAAACGTGGAAACATGGTCAACGAGGATTCATATAACCAACCCAACTTGTTTGGGACAGAGGCACAGTAGTAGTAGTTGTTGTTATATATAAAAGAAATCTTGAGAAACAAATTTGGATGCTAAGCAGCTTACCGCCAAAAAGGATGTATCATTCCAAATAGCTCTCTCCAGGCTTCTTTTCGCTTTGCTTCCAAGAAATATAGGTTGGGTACGCAATGTTTCTAAAAGATTCATGTCCAATAACACTTTGTTTGCCCCAGTTTTGTCGGCATTGTAACGGGATCGTAGAGAACCTTTAAGATCATAGACCTTAGATATTGTTCTTCCAAAAAAGAGATTCTCCATCACAATCAGATCCATTTTTGTTTCCCTGCCTCCTTTCAATTGTTTAACTGAAACCTAGCATATACAACATAAATTAAAATAGGAATTCTGCAACAAGTTTGACATTTTCGAAAAAAAATAAAATGAGAGAAGTATATCTATTCACCACCAAACCAACTGCATATCATGAACAACAAGACAACAGAAAGAGAAACAAGGGAGTCCAACCTGATATATTCCCAGAACTTTAGCAAGGGAAGTTGGACTTCTTGAGCTAACAGAATCTGTTAGATATTTGAAGTAGTCGGGTCCAAAATCTTCAAAAGATTCTAACTCAGTTTTCTGGACTTGTTTAATTATGAATCTTTCGTCCAACGACTTAGCGAAATAAACATTGCTCTTTCCGCCTTGAGCAGTCCATCGCTTGCAACGGCTTATAGACCGTATAAAGTCCAGTTCATCAGGACAGTAGTTCTTCCTCAGCGCATCAAACTGCTTAGCAAAGTAACAAGTGACAGAAAACTTTACCTTTCCCCCGGCATTTGGAGATTCGTCCTCAAAAGAGATCCTTAGGTGAGGGGAAGTCTTGGAATCTGCAAAAAGGGAAGTAATAGTACCGGAAGCATCTTCGGAACCATAGCTTCCATAATTGATATAATCCATGTCTGAAGAGCCAAAAGACTGCCAAACATTAGAAGCCGCTCCATTCTCCTTGATGCCGTTTGTGTTCCAACCCGTTTCAGTCACATTTGGCTTATCGGTGACCCGGTCTTTATACTCTTTGGAACTAAGAGCATAAGATATTATGCTAGTAGGTTCATTGTCATAAACAGCTATTACTATGTCATTGTAGCCAACCATTAACCTGGCTCCATCATGTACAAGAGATGCATACGAAATAAACGAGGGTGACGAACTCATTAGGAGATTAACCTTCTGAGCCTCACCGGGTGACATTTGAGAATAAGTTCTCTGAACACAGGAAACAGGGTCTCTGATCATATTCCTATAGTCTCCAGAAGCATGAAAAGATCTAATTGCTGTTAAATGCAACGAAGAAGGCGGCAATCCCTTCTTGATTCTGTCTTGAAGTCTCAGGGCAGAGTCGAATGAGTTAACTCTTGCTGGTGATTTTAGCCTTGCAAAAGGAGGATAATCAAGTTGCCTGAAAGGAGCAGCTTCAGATCCATTCCGTTGTAATATCATATTTATCTGAGTTTTTTTGGGAGATCGATCAGTGCCAGTCCAAGCAGAATCTATCTTATCAGAAAGAACAGAAGCCGCTGAAGGAGCTCGTTCCAAGGATGTTTTATTAACTGCATTCTCTCCTTCCATCTGTGTGTCCTGTGTTTTCTCGAACTCACACGAGGTAAACATGGAGCCTTCCACCAGCCCATAAGGTGACTCATGAGTCTCCTCCTGTTCCGGATATTCCTCTAAGTTTGAGAAGTCAATTTCAGTCTCTTCATAGACATGCTCAAGAGGGTCATTCTTCAGAAACATATTGTTTCTCCAATCAGTCAGCTCGTTACAAGATCCAGAATCCTCTGAACCCACTGAACCAGAGCTCTCTTGGAGGAGGGACTCCACAGATAAAAGCCGACGATCCCAAACATGTGAAGAAATCACAAGGGAATGCCTCAAGCGATTAAGTTCAAGAATGTCAACCGCTATTTGCCCTTGTTCTGAAGTTTCTGCATCAGCAGTTTGAAGCAAGTCCTGTTGTAGAAACAAACAGAAGCAACTGGGATAAGGAAGAAGACCGCATTATCTTACATGCTTGAACACATAAATTTGCCATGAAAAGGAAAATGCGCGAGTATTAGACATTAATCTCTTGTTGGTACTTACATGGTAATCGCTCTTTTCTTTCACAAGTAAGTCTTTCAACTCCATGATGCAGTCATGCACTTCAGTTTTATCAGATGGTTCATGTTCTAAAGAGGAACTTTTCTCTTCAATCCTGCGAAAAGCACTGGATATCTCTGCATACAAGGCCTTGGCTTTGCACAATAGCTACAGGAAACATAAGATAGTATTATACATAGCTATTTAAAAGCTAACACTAAAAAAAAAAAAAAGGAACTAGAAAAATTCCAAACACGCAGCATCATTGCAAGATAATGGAAAATATTTTTGGAACTTATAGCACCTCAGCTGTTTCTTTCTGTAACCACTCCTGCTCTGTGTAGCTACTGAAATCAAGAGTTGATGGAGGTAAACGAACTGACAGAATATCAATAGGAGAATAGCGGAAGAATGCAATTGTACTACCACACCTGCACAGGCAAATGGAAAACTTTATTCTCTAAATAGCAGCACTGAAAATCAATAATTGAATGATCGGAGTGATTGCACATTACTGGCAGAAGACAAACTACGCACCCGTAAAACCGGAGGCAGTCCCTTTGGAGAGAATGACCACAGCTAGCAACACGGTTGGCAGTTGCATTGTTTGAAAAACTAAGTTCCAAAAACTTACCAAATGAGAGTCCCCAAGCAGCATCTGACATTACTACTCTAGGAGTTGCTGGTGGGATTCCCTCTATTTGTGCACACTTGAGACATCGATGCCACATCCATATCTTTTTGTCGCATTCACCAGGCAGCTTCACTGAGGGTAGCCGTCTAACATTTATAGTAAGGTTCCCTTGTTGGTGCGTATAACAAATGACGTGGTCCTCAGCTGGCTCCTTGCATGATTGACATGAAGATACCTGGAATATGAAGTGCAATACATAAATAGCTTGAAAGAACTAAAAATTGGACATAAGAAGATGAGCCCTAACAACTTTACCTGACCAAAAAGATCATCCTGAAGATATCTCCCGAGTGGCTTGTCAAAAGAGCCATAGAACTTTATGCGAAGAAGCCGAGATCGTTCACATACACTTCCATTTAGAACACATCGACTAGAAAATGATACTAATATGCTTTGATGACTGTCAGCAGCTGAATAGAATTCATTAGAGGGTTTAATTTCATCTGATCTCTCAAGCTTCGACAGCTGTGGCAATTCTCTTGGTTGACTCTCCAGTTGACCTAAAGTTACTTGTGATCTTTCACCGGTTTGATTTTTTGTTTCAACAGATTCAACAGGTCTTATATCATGTAAATTGTCAAGGCATGCAGTAGAGAGAAGATCTCTGTCTCTAGAATCATCTAGGGTGGGTGGTTCATTACAAGGAGGGTAATGATGCTCCAACGATGACGCTGGTAACCCAACATCGGCATTGCAGGCGGCAGATCCTACATTATCAGCAGTATGAGAAATCACTGAAATAGCATTGTCAGCAGATATCATCTCTGGTATGGCAATTGAGGGTGTTACAGACAATTTAGGTAGACTAGCACCCTCATCAGCAAGGAACGATGTTTCAAGGGACAGATGATATGCCGCAAAGACTGCATACTGGAAGACTTTCTTCACCTTCTTGAGCTCTTCACAACACAAACCCCTCAGCAAGACCTACAAAACATCAAATAAAAGGACAGTTAACATCTGATCCTTTATGACAATACATTACATTCTGGAGATCTTTTTTTTTTCCTTTGTTTAATCCTTTCTTTCTGAAAAAACTCTTTTTGGGCAGAAAAGACCATGATCCGCATCAATTCACTGAGTAACGAACAGGATGAAAATTCACTAAGCATTTTCAAAGTCAATACAGCATATTATGACTGGTACTTGATGATTAGCTTCAGCCTATCAAAGCACAAGCAACTTAGAAAGTTTTACTAGAGTGATAATTTACTATTGCAGATGGTGTACATTATAATTGACCGCTTCTATTTCACCAAGTTCTTGTAAAAAGTCCACTACTTGGAATTGAGAATGTACAGGTGACACAAAAGAAATAATCAGACACAGCCTAACATAAGTATTATATGATGAAAAAATGCCTAATGATATTAAAGTCAAAACGGAATGTAAGTATAGGTAATTTTCGAGGGGGTATGACGTAGGTCTGTTTTGTACAGAAGTATTAGTAGACCAAACAGGATGATGGGAGCAGATCATTTTGCTCAAGTTAATCATCTATGTATGGTTTTTTTCGGCTTATTCTGTCTTCTCTTTCCCTCTTTTCTCATTGCTCCCATGGAAAAAGCTTGCCTTTCCTTCAAGTAAAACTTACTTTCCATGATATAGCGGAGACCATATGTCAAGGTTTACCGTGAATATTAAGACCACTGATCTTTTCAGTTACGTCCTTTTTTATGATGCCCAAAATGACACCAAGCAAATAAGTATTTCACAGATGATTGTTGTGACAGCTCGCTCTTAGGAACATGAAATTGCAGAATTGGCATTATGACGTCCAGGGCCTTAATAATTTGTCTGTGAAATCAAATCACTGTTGAATTTGAGTGACAACTATAACAATTGCCAGAATTTCAGTGACAACTATAACAATTGCTATATATTATGGATGCGAAAGTTGTGGAAAGAAGGCATGTCATGCTCAGAGACTGGTGTAAAGCACTTCCAAATAAATTACATGACAAGCAGGTGAAATTAGAAACGTAGCCATTCAAGGAAACAGAAGAGTGGGTGACGGTATTCTGCATAATTAGCAGATACAAGTAATAAATAGAGAACACTGAAGAGCCGAGCCACAGAATTTCACAATTCTAGCACAAGGTACTATTTAAATCCAATGTACTTATGAGATATGGATGATATAAGTCTTAATTAGAGCTCAAATATTTAAAAGTTTCAGCACAAGAAGAACCAATGTTGGAGTCTGAGGCAGAAAAAATTACCGTGCAACCTAAACGCCTAGGACAACCATCAAAAAACATCAAAGTTTTTGATGGCTTCTTGTTGAAATGGTTTGGAGGTTCATGCTCTTCAGAAACTTTTTCTAAGTGAAAGAGCTCACAATATCCCAATCTTGCAGTGGCTATGTTATCGATGGACGGAGTAATAACAGCACCAGTGCACCTAGCTATCCGCTCCAGCAGTGGCCTCTTAACATTTAAAACCAAAGAGATCTCTTTTGCCAAAAGATGATCCTGAGCATGAGAAGATACACTTTTCTCCACAAGTAGCACATTAGGACGGTGGGCTTCGATTCTTGAAACGATCATCTTCAAATGCTCCCTTTCCTGTTAGGACAATACAAGTCATAAACTTGTCTCTAATTGCTCTTATCTCAATCATAGAAAGATAGACAAATCAACCAAAAACCTGTTGCAATAATGTGTTAAAAGATGCCAACTGATTGGGAACTCTTTGGTACTCTAGTGCTCCTCCTAATAGAAGCAATCTAGCATTTTTGTAGTGTGAAGTCATGCGCTTGTGTTTAATATTCTTTGTACAGACTACTCCTTTAACAAGGTTGCTGCATTGAAACAAAACTGAATGATGAGACATGAGTAAGCAAGCCTAAGACCCAAATGTTTAAAGAAAAGAAAGTATTTTACCTTTCCCTTGGGCTTCCAGAAGCTACACATTTAACCTTTACGTAATAACCAGGATCCATACTGCCTCCTTCACTGGTATCTGGCTTCACGAAATTCGCAGCTTGCCATGCTAGTGATGTAACTATGTCAACCCAATCATCGGCACTGCTTTCTTTCCCTGACTTTATTCCTTCACCTTGCAATAGCTGTAAGACAAGAGCCCTGAAATGCCCCTGTACAACCGCTTTTAAAGGTTCCTTGTGGTCTACATGCTCCTTCTCATTTTCAGGGAACACGGTGGTAAGGCTCGCACCTGAAGAAAACATTGCACCTGACTCTCCAATTTCATCATCCTCATCATCGTATGAGAAGAAATTATTTTCTGCCTCGTCATCTTCATCGGGTGGAGGAGGTAACCATATGAGACTGCCATTTCTAAGATCGACTGGCTTTTGCTTCCCTAACTGGTTCCGATACACTGACAAATTTTCAACACTATCATCAGCAGTCTGTTGTGGATCCTTTGCCCCTTTCTCAAGCCTTCTTAAAACATCCAAGGCTTCTTGATCAAAGGGACCATCATCATTTTGATCTTGCTGTACAGAATGCCCAACTCTATTGGAAGTAAAACGAATCCTAGAGGGGCTGTCTGATGGACTTGATCCAACTGACCTTGTATTGTTATATTCATGTCTAGTACTAACACTACTTGAATCTATATCTGAATTATCATGAAAATAGCTACTAGATGGGCTAAAAAATTGGTTTGTGCAATCCCCTCCTTCGTCTTCATCACTCCTGAAATTATTTTCAAAAGCAGCTTATAAATATAAATTTGACAGAACTCCACAACCAAATGAAACAAAAATGCCAGTATATTTCGATAGTTAAACAAAGAAAAAAATGTTTTGGTTAATGATCATAAAGTTAGATATGACAGTATGACACATCATAATATTTTCAGCGTCTAATACTTCAAGACAAGACAACTCTGGGTACTAATCCAATTCTAATATTGAGAAAACATATTAACGCCAGGCTCTAATACAACCAATGTTGGAATATGAATTATGCAGGATACAGAGGCGGATCCACGATTTAAATCATATGGGTTGAACTTTTGAAGTTTTTAGCGTTGAACCCATTATATATTTAAAGTCATGGGTTCGTATGTACTATTTTTTACAATTTTAATAAAGTTTTACATATAAATTTTTACTCCGTGTCGAAAGTTATGGGTTCAATTGAACCCGTCAACGATGCACTACATCCGCCTCTGGCAGGATATATGTGCTTCCATTTAATATGTTAAAGAATTTGAAAAGCACATTATCTTGATAACAAAGTAGTTGCAAAATAGAGGATATGATAACCTCATCCGGTACCTGCTTGGCGAGTGATGGAGAGATACTGGAGATGAATGATTTGAAAAGGTTGCAAAACCATTCTTGATTGCAAAATGGGAAGAATAATCATCAAATTTGTCAGTACCAAAATCTGAAGGATAAATTTTGTCACTAAAATTGTTTGCACCTTTATGCCAAGTCCTTAGATTAGAACACAACTTGCAAGACTTTATACCAATCACAGTCCCTTCTGATTCAGATGCAACAACAACATCATCTGAAGATTCATAATTGTGCATACAATCACCACAGAAGAGTCCATTGCAACTTTGGCAATTGTATTTTTTGCAAGAATCAGTGAACTTCAACTTGCATTCCCAACAGGTTTTGCCACTGTCAAAATCCATGTTGCATTTGCAATCTAACAAAGTTGGATCACTCGTTCGCCACGAAAACCAAGACTTAATTTTCTCAATCAAATCCAGTAATGAATTATCAGGTACTCCCATAGACTGGCAGTAACCCCACAATCAGAATAATCACCAATTCTGCCTCAATTTGATCAAAGTTTATAACTTTTCTCCTAATCTGTTAATTGGAAACACTATTAAACCCACAGTAAAAATGGTGGGTTTATTTCTTTTCCTTTCTGCAAGTTACATATAGAGAAAAAAGTTTCTCCCAGGAATTCACTAAATATTGGAAAGGGGGAAACAGATTACAGTAATTTAGATACACACCAAGTCTGGTATCTACAACTATTAATTATAAGATCTAAACAAATAAGGAAATGAAATTAAAGTTTGTTTGACCAAATTTCTAGAACTCAAGACTAAAACAACCAGCTCAACCAATACCAGAATCTTCTACATTTGTTCCCAAGACTGAATTTTTCATTACAAGCAACACAAAATTTCCAGATTTAGTTAATCAAACAGTTAAACAAAAGAATCCCAGATCAAGAAAACACAAGAAAAGGAAGTGGGGGTGTATAAAAAGTTGAATTCTTGGTATAGAGATGAATTGTAAATGGTTTAAAGAAGAAAGAGTAGAAGAATGAAAAGGAGGAAAAGGAAGAGTATTAAGGAGAAGGTTCCTTTACTACTAATGGCTCGTATCTCCATGAACATAATAACCATAATCTGCTGCCTCTTCTTCTTCAACAATAATAATATTTTCTCTCTCTCTTTACCATATTTCTTGGCATAGTTTTTGCTTTCATTTTCACTTCTCAAACTACATTAAAATAATCTACCAAGTATAGTATACACTTAGTACAACATGCAGCTTAACAAATAACAATTCACATGCATACACAATTATATACAACATAGTACTAAGTCTTGGCGTAATCGATAGAGATGCTGTCATGTGATCACTAGGTTATTTGAACCGTGTAAATAACTTCTTACAGATAAACTGCGTATAATAAACCCTTATGGTCCGGACCTTCTCGAACCCGTACACGAAAGCTTAGTATACTAGGTTGCCCTTCTTCGATTCTCTCTAGCTTTACTTTCAATCACTATCCACTTTATCTTTCTTATAGTTTATTATGTCAAGAAAATGACACCCTTTTCAACTTGTTCTATATTCTTTTCTCTTTTCTTGGTTATTTGACTGTTTTCTGTTTGGTTAGCATTATATAATTGTTTTATTTTCTTGGTTATGAAACTCCTCTTAACCAGTTGTGTCTATTCTTTTCTCAGTCATTGGTTAGCTTCGGATTTATTAAGCTATAATTAAAAATTATTTTTTCCTCTGAAATTCTATAAAGGGTATTCAAATTCTTGAGCTGCTATTGGTCAGAAACAGCGTATGGAATTAAGTATTTTGTCTGCTCCAGTCAGCTGCAGTACGCAACTTGTAAAAGATTTTGGCTTTTTTTAAAAATATTTTATGTTGGAATATTGTCACCATCTCATTCTCCTTGCGTGTTGCCACGAGTGAATTCTTTTTCTTTTTTCTCTAATGGAGATTAGGCTGGTAATTTTTTCTTTCTAGGTGCTAGACTAGTAGAGAAAAAAAGTACACAGTCACACCTTTCTATAACAGCATCCCTATATAGTAGTAGTTATTTACTATAGAAATCGAGTTTTTTCGGAGCCGAATATTATATTATGTTATAATATATGTCCTCTATTACAGCACTTTACTATAGCAGCAAATAAATTTCGAAACAAACGAGGTTGTCATAGAGAGGTTTGACTGTAGTCAAATCACTTAATGGAGTTAAAATTTAAAGTTTATGAGTTTGGAGTTCTAACAATTTTTATTTGTAATTTGTACATACTTTGTGTTGAATGAATTTCTCAAGATAAATATAAGGTTTGAACTAAAGTGATCGGGTTCAGCCGATCCCGTACCGTCAAAGCTACCTAACTCTCATACCAAGCAGGGGGCGTATGTATAACTATACCGACGGGTTCAATTGAACTCATAATGTGGAGCATAAATCTACGTGTAGTTATTGAAATCGTAATAAATAGTAGATATAAACTCATAACTTTAAAAATATAATGAATTCAATTCTAAAAACCTTAAAAATTCTGCATCCGCCTCTCATAGCCACCTTTAAAATCTTTTGTTTCAAAACTAAAAATTATGATAAAATACACATTTAATGTATCTTAACATCATAATTTAGTTCATTTGTTTGTAAATATTTTCCTGCGGTAATAAAATTTCTAATTGCCTACCCCAAAAAAAAATAATTATAATTCAGTTTAAGTGTGGCTTATAACATCATAATAATGTGGCTTTCACATGAATACTTAATACACATTTAATGTAGATGGCATACTCGAATTTCCACATAAGCTCTCGAGGCATTGGACTATATGGAACTTAGTTCGAGTGATTTGGTGATGGGAAAAATAGTTCGAGGGAGTTTGTTGGGTTTATGAACAATAGTCTTTTACGTTGATAAATAAAAAAGAAAAGGAAGCTACATATAAATTTTAAAGATATGTTTGATGTTGTGAGACTTTGTTTAAGCAAATCATACAAGCTTGACTCAAAGCGAATAATCTTAATGCACAAATAACTAAAATTTATAATTTTTTAAACTCTAGCCGCCTCAAAATTAATTTTAAACATGCCTAACTTCTTTGCCAAGGTCTAAAGTTTAAACTGTTATAGCTTTCCAAGTTTGATTTTCTTGAATGCTGTATATATAATTATTTTATCTATGGTATTGGATGCACAAATACTTCAGAAACACATCAAAGATCTATTTGTAAATCATATAAGTGTTCGAGTGGAGTTGCAAATAAAAAGAAACATTTGACGTTGCATCAAATATGAGAAATTTTATTTTGTGTCTCACATTTCACGTCATACTTATATGAGGCCCTTAATTATATGTATCTGGCCTTGATATCACATATATTAACATAATCGATATCGAGTTAACTCTTGACCCATATTGAAAAGTCTTAATTGTTCGGTTTGTTATTATCTCATTGATGAGGGTTCGATTCCTAACTGGTAAGCTCCTCTCTTATTTTCCCATAGTATAATCTTTTTTTAAAGAAACAAATAAAGCTAATAGCACTATCCAAAATAATGTGAAAATATTAAAGTCTATATACTTAACCAACATGACATTTTAATAAAAATATGTGAAAATCGAATCAAAGAAAGACTTGACTGTTATAAATAGAATTGTATTTAAGGTGAATGTCTATATTTTAGGGTTTGTTAATTGGTGGCTAAGTCACTTTTCCCCAGTAAATAGAGGGGTTCTATTCCATTGTAATTGATCCCAAATTCAATAAGAATTCTCTCTCTCTCTCTCTCTCTCTCTCTCTCTCTCTCTCTCTCTCTCTCTATATATATATATATATATATATATATATATATATATATATATATATATATATATATATATATATATATATATAT
>NC_031990.1:9495158-9499927 GCF_001879085.1 Nicotiana attenuata
AAAAGAAAACTTAAGTTGCTGATTTTGGCTTCGGCTTTTTCCTTTCTTCGTCTTTACTTTGTCTGTTCTCCATTTTCTTCTTGACCTAGAGTTTCACAGCTACTCCTCTGTTATAGAAACAAACAGAGAACGTGACTAGTCCCAATCTCTCTTTTAATTTTGTTAAATACGGTAAGATTATTAACTACCAATTTGTAATGATTTCGTTGATTTGATTGATTGTCGGTTATAATATCAGTTTAACTAATATCAGTTACACGTTCTTGAATGATAGTTGTTTCCTTGTGGAAAAAAAAAACATATGCATAGTATTTTCTTTAACTTGTATAACATTTACGCAGTATATAATAGTTTTACTTTCTGTTTAATGTTAGGTAAATGTATACTGTATATATGTTCGTTGATGTTTCTTTTTCTTATGACGTTAATTCTTTATTATTTCACTTGTCTTATTCAACAAAATTTGATAATACTTCACCTTTCGTGAAATTTCTTTGGACAGTAAGTACATAGAATTTTAAAGAATTTGATCTTGACAAGTACAACTCGTATATTAGACACCCATAAAATTTGTTGTAGTTTTATTAGTCATATGAACAGTGTATTTATAATTACATTATTTTTAGTTACGTAATTATTTGTATCATAATGAGAGTTTGCTCGAAATTGCATTAAAAGGTTATTAATGAATCATTGGTTTAACTTTGTTTTCTTTCCTTTTTCTGTGAAAATACTAATGTTCGTTCACATATTTCTTTTGTATGTCAAACCATGGGAAGCAAATATGGATATCTCTCAAAGCAAACTTGAATCAAATTTCAATTGTAAAAATATTTGTTTAGTTGATTCATGTACGACACATACAATATTCAAAGAGAAGAAATATTTCTCTCATTTAAGTATGTGTAAGGCAGATGTTACTACAATTTCTGGTAGTAGTAAGCTAATTGAAAGCTCTGGAAGAGCTACTATAACTCTGCCTAAAGGAACACTACTTATCATAGAGAATGCAATATTCTCCTCCAAGTCCAAGAGGAACTTGTTGAGTTTTAAAGATATCCGACGATATGGATATCATATTGAGACAATAGATGAGAATAATTCTGAATATCTCATCATTACCAAGAATGTCTCTGGCCAAAAGAGGGTTATTGAGAAGTTCTCATCTTTATCTTGTGGCCTGTATTGGACAAGAATTAGTGCAATTGAGGCACATTCTATTGTAACTTAAAAGGTTACTGATTCCAATACTTTTGTACTTTGGCATGATCGATTGGGACACCTTGGATCAATTATGATGAGAAGAATTATAGAAAACTCAAATGGGCATCCATTAAAGAATTTAAAGATTCTTTTAAATAATGAATTTTCTTGCACTTCTTGTTATCAAGGCAAGTTAATTATTAGACCATCACCAACAAAGGTTGGAATTGAGTCTCCTGCATTTTTGGAACGTATACAAGGGGACATATGTGGACCTATTCACCCACCTAGTGGGTCGTTTAGATATTTTATGGTCTTAATAAATGCATCTTCTAGATGGTCTCATGTGTGCCTATTGTCATCTCGCAACCTAGCGTTTGCAAAATTAATGGCACAAATAATTCGATTACGGGCGCAATTCCCCGATAATCCAATTAAGTCTATTAGACTTGATAATGCTGATGAGTTTTCATCCCAAGCATTTAATGATTATTGCTTATCAATTGGGATAAAAGTGAAACATTCTGTAGCTCATGTTCACACTCTAAATGGACTTGCAGAGTCTTTAATTAAACGTCTGCAATTGATAGCAAGACTGTTACTCATGAAAACGAGGTTGCCCACTTCTGTTTGGGGTCACGCCATTTTACATGCATCAACGCTAGTTCGCCTCAGACCGACAAATTATCATAAATATTCCCCGTTGCAATTAGTTTTGGGTCATGAACCTAATATATTCCATTTAAGCATTTTTGGATGCGCAGTATATGTGTCTGTAGCACCGCCATATCGCACCAAAATGGGTCCCCAAATAAGGTTAGGAATATATGTTGGGTTTGAATCGCCCTCCATTATTCGCTACCTCGAAATATGAACGGGGGATTTGTTTACTGCACGATTTGCAGACTGTCGATTCGATGAGACACTTTTCCTAAAATTAGGGGGAGAAGTTGGTGAAACCAAACGACAAATTTTGTGGAAAAATCCATCATTATCTCATCTTGATCGTGCCTCTATTTGTGAAAAAGAGGTGCAAAAGATTATTCATTTTCAAAAAATAGCAAATCAAATGCCAGATGCATTTACGGATCTGAAAAGGATAACAAAATCACATATCCCTGTAGAGAATATTCCAATCCGTATTGATGTCCCTATTGGACAATCTTCTAGTGTCATAGCTAATGAGTCAAAAGCACGCCTAAAACGTGGCAGACCATTAGGTTCTAAGGATCGAAATCCTAGAAAAAGGAAAACAAATGATCAAGATGAAACTACGAAAGAGTCTCATGAAGAAATCCACGATTTAACCAATCTTGAGAATCATGAGGAAATCACTGAGCCTGAGACTCAAGAAAATAAGGAACTATCAATAAATCAAATCGATATTGAGACAAATTTGAATCGATTGGATATAGTGGTGGATTATGTCTTTGCATATAATGTTGCATCTAGCATTATGCAAGATAGTGAGGATCTTGAACCTCAATCTGTTGGAGAAACTCGACAAAGACGTGATTGGCCAAAATGGCAAGAAGCAATCCAATTAGAGTTGAATTCACTTGCAAAACGTGAAGTTTTTGGGCCTATAGTCCAAACACCTAACGGTGTTAAGCCTGTTGGCTATAAATGGGTCTTTGTACGCAAGAGGAATGAGAAAAATAAGGTACAAAGATATAAGGCACGCCTTGTTGCACAAGGATTTTCACAAAGGCCTGGTGTCGATTATGAAGAGACATATTCACCCGTTATGGATACTATAACGTTCCGTTATCTCATTAGTTTTGCTGCCCATGAAAAGCTTGACATGCATTTAATGGATGTGGTTACCGCCTACCTTTATGGATCACTTGATAATGAGATATACATGAAAATTTCCGAGGGATTTAAAATGCCTACCGCAAATAATTCAAAGTCCAGAGAAATATTTTCAATCAAATTGCAAAGATCTTTGTATGGTCTAAAGCAATCAGGACGAATGTGGTATAATCGTCTTAGTGAGTATCTATTAAAGGAAGGCTATATAAATGATGTCATTTGCCCATGTGTTTTTATAAAGAAAACAACATTGGAATTTGTTGTACTTGCCGTATATGTTGATGACATAAACCTTATTGGAACCCCTATAGAACTCCAAAAGGCAATGGATTATTTAAAGAAGGAATTCGAGATGAAAGATCTCGGAAAGATAAAATTATGTCTTGGTTTGCAAATTGAACATTTGGCAAACAGAATTTTTATTCATCAATCTGCCTACATAGAAAAGGTATTGAAACGTTTTTACATGGATGGATTACATCCATTAAGTACTCCGATGGTTGTTCGATCACTTGATGTGAATAAGGACCCATTCCGACCTCAAGAAAAGAATGAAGAGCTATTTGGTCCTGAAGTACCATATCTTAGTGCAATTGATGCACTAATGTATCTTGCTAATACTACAAGGCCTGACATAACTTTTTCAGTTAATGTCTTAGCAAGATATAGCTCTGCTCCTACAAGGAGACATTGGAATGGAATCAAACACATATTACGGTATCTAAAAGGGACTACTGATATGGGCTTATTGGCAATAATTGCAGTCCTGATCTTGTTGGTTATGCCGATGCTGGGTATTTATCTGACCCATACAAGGCTCGGTCTCAAACAGGTTATGTGTTTACCTGTGGAGGCACTGCCATATCTTGGTGATCGACTAAGCAATCAATTGTGGCTACTTCATCTAACCATGCCGAGATAATTGCTATTCATGAAGCAAGCCGAGAATGTATGTGGTTGAGGTCAATAATACATCTTATTCGAGACAAATGTTGTTTGAAGTGTGACAAACTACCCACAATTTTGTATGAAGATAATGCAGCATGCATAGCTCAATTGAAGGGATGATTCATAAAAGGAGATAGGACAAAACACATTTCACCAAAGTTATTTTTCACACATGATCTTCAAAAGAACGGTGATATTAATGTGCAACAAATTCGTTCAAGTGATAATATGGTTGATTTGTTCACCAAGTCTCTGTCAACGTCAACCTTCAAGAAGCTAGTGTACAAGATTGGGATGCGAAGACTCAATGATGTGAATTGATGCTCTCATCAGGGAGAGTTAATGCGTGTTGTACTCTTTTTCCCTTACAAGGTTTTGTCCCACTGAGTTTTCCTTGCAAGGTTTTTAACGAGGCAACCAAAAGGTGTATTGTTAGATGTGTGTACTTTTTTTCCTTCTCTAGAATTTTTTTCCCACTGGGTTTTATTTTAGTTAGGGTTTTGACGAGGCACATTATCTGTTGGATAGATATTCAAGGGGGGATGTTATAAATAGAATTGTATTTAAGGTGAATGTCTATATTCTAAGGTTTGTTACTTGGTGGCTAAGTCACTTTTCCCCTATAAATAGAGAAAATCTATTCCATTGTAATTGATCCCAAATTCAATAAGAATTCTCTCTCTACTTTTCTTTGCTATATTCTTCTTCTTTATTATTTTCATAACACTGACTAAGCAATTCCCAAAATCGCAGTCATGTAATATAGGCGAGAAAGTATTTGATTTTGCATTATTAATGACCCC
>NC_031990.1:9499947-9527522 GCF_001879085.1 Nicotiana attenuata
CCCCGTTTCTTTTCTCTTTTTTCTTTGGTACATTCTGAAATTAAGCTTTCCCATAACATTTCATTTCTCTCATTCAGTGCTTTAAGTCAAGACCAGTAGTATCATATTGCGATTGATAAAATCGAAATGGAATAAGTGAAAATGTTTACAAAGTGCTTTATGATTATTTCCATGTTGATAATAAATTCTACGGAAAAGGGTTCTAAATACCCTTAAACTATTGGAAAAGGTTTACAAATATCCTTCATTTATTTATTGGGCTAAAAATACCTTTCCATCCACTTTTTTGGTACACTTATGCCCTTTGACCATTAGATCAATGCTAAATTAAAAATAATTATTATTCTTTTTATAAAACTTAAAAAAATATATTTTGGTCTTTTTAAACTAATGCACCAATAGTCCACTAATTTAGTAAAGTCTTGTTTTTTTTTTTAAAGTTTTTACAAAAAACAATTCGGTTTTTACAAAAAATATTTTTTTCAGATTTTTTAAAGCATTTTTTTGTAAAAACAAATTGTAAACAGAAGAAAAAAATATTTTTAATAAAACTTTTCGTTTTTTAAAAACTGAAAAAAATATTTTCAACAAAATATTTTCATTTTTGAAAAATATTTTTTTTCAGTTTTTTTAAAGCATTTCGTTTTCTTTTCGTTTTTCAGTTTTTTTAAAGAAAAAAAATTTCCTTTTTTAAAAAAACTGAAAAAAAAATATTTTTCAAAAACGAAAATATTTTGTTGAAAATATTTTTTTTTATCTTTTAAAAAACAAAAATATTTTATTTAAAAAAATTTCTTTTCTGTTTTTACAACTTTTTCAGTTTTTACAAAAAAAAAACTGGATTTTTTTTTGTAACAACTGGAAAAAAAGAAGAAGAAGACTTTACTAAATTAGTGGTCTGGTGCATTAGTTTAAAATAATGAAAATATTTTGTAAAATATTTTTTTTAAGTTTTACAAAAAGAATAATTATTATTTTTAATTCAGCATTGACCTAACGGTCAAAGGGCATAAGTGAACCAAAAAGATGGATGAAGAGGTATTTTTAGTACAATAGGTGGATGAAGGGTATTTTTAAACCTTTGCTAATAATTTATGGGCATTTTGAACCCTTTTTCATAAATTCTATAATAAGTTTGAAGTTGATAGATGTTGAGGTGCACGACAAATTCATCTTATAAAACGAATGTTCATCTATATATAGTTTCTTTGGATTAGTTTTCATCGTCTTTTTTATTTGAGTAAATTTTATGGATGGCCATTCAACTTTGTGTTATTACTCAAAAGTTATTTTTCTTTTTTTTTTTCTTTTCATAAAAGTCATTCAACTTTGTGTTCATTACCCAGAAGTCACTTTCTTTCTTTTGTTACATAAAAATTATTTTACTTTGCTCTATCTATCACAATAGTCACCTTTGCCAAATTTTATAATACTTTTACTTGAAATGTCTATTATACCCTTGACATTATAAATCCTCCCATTTATGTAATACCTTAAAGAAAATAATTTATTATAAATCACTACAATTCTTCTCACACATCAAATAATCTAAGAACACCTCTATTTACAATAATATGAAACCTATTTTAGCTAATTAAAAACAGGAAAACCTATTCCTATATAATTCTGATTATAAATCCTATTTAGATATGAATTAAATAAACTAGCAAATATCAAATCCTAAACAATTAAGATTTCTTACTACAACTTTGAATTAGTTTTCCAACATCTCCCATAATTCAAAGTTGTATACGTCTAACCTTTTTGTTGTGTGTTGGAGCACTTCTCTCCAACTTCTACTTGTTGAAGCACTTGTCTCCAACTCCGGTTGATGTACTTTGCCATCAATAACCAATTTTGTTGAAGCACCTATCTTCAACACCCATTGATGTACTTTGTCACCAACACGCAATTTCATTGAAGCGCTTGTCTTCAACTCTGGTTAATGCACTTTGTCATCAACAACCAGTTTTGTTGAAGCACTTGTCTCTAACTTTCATTGATGTACTTTGTCACAAACACTCAATTTGTTGAAGCACCTGTCTCGAACTCTCGTTGATGTAATTGCCACCAACAACCAATTTTGCTGAAGCATCTGTCTTCAACCCGTTTATGTACTTCTCACCAATACTCAATTTTATTGAAACATCTTTCTTCAACTCCCATTGTTGGAGAGAAGTGTTCCACAACACTACAAAAAAGTCAGACGTATACAACTCTAAATTTAAACGTATTAATTTTATGTGTCAGTATTTTAAATGTGGATATTTTATTTAGTAGATTAACGAATATGGCTTGGCTGAAATCTGTGAGCTTTGATTTTGTCATTATTATTAAAAATATTTCAATAGACATGGTTAAGAATGTTAACTTGAGATTTTTTTCAGAGTAATATTACTGATAAGTTTAATAATGAGAAACTTTCAGAAACCACTTTGTTTTAGTGGTTATTAGCTAGTTGTAGCTACCATTTACTATATTACTTCCTATAGCTATGTTTTCAGATTTTTTAGAGTGTATTCGATGTATTTAAGCTAATGTATTCATGAATACAGTAGCATTTCTAGGCGTGAAACAGGGGATTACAACTAGACAAATTTTTGTGTTCGAGTGTATTCGACTGTATTATATGGCGTGAAACATGAGATTATAGCTGGACAAATTATTGTATTCGACTGTATTCACGTGCGTGAAATAGGGGATTACACTGTTTTTAAACGGAAAGTGAATCAATTAACATAATAGACTCCTAATATAACTCAACAAACTCAATTACAACACACAAATTTTGTATTTCCAGTTATAAAAAAGATTCTCAACTGAAAAATACCCCAAAAACATAGCAATCTTCCGAGAAATTATATAATACATCTGAATACATAAATTATATTAATTAAAAAAATATATGAATACATTCATGGAATATAATGAGACAGTGAATACAATGAAATACATAGAATACAACGAGATACATTGAAATACAATGAAAAAAAAGATAATGAATACAATAAAATACAGCGAGATACATTGAAATACATTGAAATATATTAACAAAAAATACAAGTTCCATTACAGCAAGAAAATATCTGTCAGAATCTTTCCTTCTTCCATTGCTTTTTCAAGAGCAATTGTCTGTAAATGGCGACAATTTTAGTGGTTAAAGAAGGAAACACGGGAAATAGGAATAGCAAATATTCCCATCAGCAGGATTAGAAAAGATTAGAGCTTGAGTTTCAGTTTTTGAAACGATTAGACTCGTAGGTTGCTTAGTCTCTTTACAAGCAGTCATCTCCCAACAGTTCACCAGATTTCTGCTTATTAACTAATTCTGAGAACAAAGATTTTTCGCAGGTGTGAGTAGCGATGATATCAACAATTAATAAAATTGGGGTGAAACTAAACGCAGAAGAGACACAAAGAAAGCTAATGCAGCAGTCATCTGCTAGAATTTTGAAACAGTTATACCTAGATAGATATGGGGTAGGGGATAGGAGAAATTTGAGGGGCTATGAGAGACAAAAATAATACAAAGCTTATTTTATGGCTTAAGGGTAGGATGTGACCATAAATAGATATTTGGTTATAAAAAATCAAAAGGTAGCTATGGAATATAATATTTTAAAAGTATATTTATTTAAAATAAATAAGGTATCAATCCTTTAATAATACTATCTATATATCTTGAAGATTAACATTAAGAAAAATTTAATATACGAATATATTATAAAAATAAAAAAAATAATTGTACTATCTAATTTATTTCTCCCTTGGAGCTATGTAGCTCCGCCTATTATGATTTTAAGTACAGTATATGCGGATACTTATAGTAAAACCAATATTGAAAGACTGAAATAATATTTGATGCCCAAATGGGCCAAAGTGTTTGCCAATAACTTTAACATAGCCGTCAATGTTGTGTCCTACCGTTTCTTTCCTTTTTTTCACCTTATTGGAAATGCGTAGAAACGAAGAAAGCAGATTAAAAGGGAAAAGCAACCATCTTACATTAAGCAAACCAAGTTGCAGTGGAGTTAGGGCTGGGTATATATTAGGTAAAATCGATAGCTCGAACCAAAACAAAAATTTATTGGGTTATTGGGTTAATAGTTCGATCACGATTTAGTGTTATTTGATTATTAGTTTATCGGTTCGAGTCTTGTTTTTCAATTTTATTAATGATTTAACCGACAATCCAATAAATTTTGTTAAAATTATAAGTTTACCCTTAGGCATATAGCTACCTTAGGGCTTCATTCTATTAGTACTTGTTTGGACTTCTGAAGTGTTAGGGTGTAATTGCTACTATTTTGTGTTGTTTCGATTGTGTTTGGACAACTGAACTTGAGCAAATCTATTATTCCTGATATGAAAGCATCTTTTGTAATTATGATCATCAGATATTCCTAGTGTTCATAATATTCTACTAATTGATCCTCCTAATAGATCCTCCCGAACAGCCTAGAGTACGTGTGCTACTTTTTCAGAATATGTTGTTTCTCTTGCTACAATTGTTGGATCAGTACATTTCATGGTATTAGTATGTTTAATATTTCTCTCTTAAGCAATAGAACATTGTTACGTTTGATGAAAAAATTAATAAATGAGTTCTTCTTGGTAGGATGCAAGTTAATATGGTGAAGTCATCCTCGTTCATTTCATAATCTCATTGTTGTTCATTTGTATGTGACTATATGAATTACGTTTGAGCAAAATTTGTTGTTGTTTACAATTGAACAAATTTTTTGATGACTTGTGTCCGTAAAATTTGTGTTCATTCAATAGAACATAATTGAAAGGGGTCAAAGTTATAAGATCAAGTAGTATTATACAATATATTTGTCCTCTAAATTGAGTTATCTTATCGGATAAATCGATAACGATCGATAACTGATTAATCGATATCCGATAACCGATATCTTATTGATTCGATTATCGATTTAGCATATTTATAAATTGATAACCAACATATCAAACTGATAACATTCACAACCGAACCGGCAAATACCCACCCTAAGCGGAGTAGTAAATACACATTCATTTTTAATCAGAGGTTTCGAATTCGCAGGCTCGGAATTTGAAATTGCTTTTACTAGAAAACGCTTTACCTCTAATAAAAAAATTCTTTGAAATCGTGCCCCAATATAAATACTAAATACCGGGTGAAAACTAAAGAAAATTCTACCAATGAAATTCCAAGTAAATGAGCATACAAGAAAATCTTGAATGGTATAGCATATGATCCATATTGTCTAGGAATACCAGAACAGGTTTTGGTGAGAAGTGTGGAACATTGAAAAGCTATTCTTTTGTGGGATACCTATATACATACTTAGGTATATATAGGTTTGGTGAGAAGACAACATCCATGTGTCATTTGTATAAGTTATGTTGTGCTTTCTGCTAAAATGCCTCATGTATATTTGCCGAAAGATTTGTCTGTCTTTTTCCTAAATTTGCAGCCCCTTTTGTTATACTCTTTTTTTTTTTGTATTAATAATTCAAGAAAACCCTCAACTTTCCCGATGTTTTTATGACACAAATCCCTTTTGTTTACTCTTTTCCTCTTGGCCTTTACTTGAATTAACACCTAGAAGATTCTCAATTTGCCTATGATATCATTCGTTTGATTCTAACGGGCTAGTGCTTTTTCTAGTGCTACAAGTAATAATGTATAGCAGCTTTTTAAATAATAATAAATATATATATGAATTTTATATATTTTTATACATTGCTATCGAATATAAGTAATTTCGTCCATGGGTTAAAAATAATCTTGCCTAAAGAATTTTTAGGATGATCATTGAGCTATGGTGGAATAATTGGAATTTTTGAGTTTTAGGATTCGAGTTATTGGAATGAAAATCTCTTATTAATAGAGAATACCTTGGGTACTTTTTAGTGGGTTTATTCAATGCGAACTTAAATTAATTGGGTTAATAAAGTTATATAAATATGTTAAGTGGACCCAACGAAAGTCTTATTTAAACAAAAAGGTAACATGTCATTTCTTCACCATTTTATGTCATTTACAGATACCGAAACTTTGATGACCCAAAGTTAGTTCTCAAAAAACTTACTCGCATTAAGCGTTTGCATTCGAGTTATATTAATTTATTATGGTTAATTGATAAATTAAGATAAAAATACATATTAAAGAGCTATAATTTAGTGATAATATAAACACCACGAACACAAAAGTATTTACCCGCAAGCTCTCTCCCTTGTTCCAGCCATCCCCTTTTAAACACCACGCACCTCTTTCTTTTTTCAGTCTCCAAAAAGCCCTAAAGTTTCCTCTTCGCAGCATCAGTAGTACTCAACAGTAACAATTTTTTTTTTCTTCATCTTCATTTTGTTTCCTTTACTTGCAACTTTTTCTGCTCTTTTTCCCCCCTATATAAAGCTTTATATATAAAAAAATAAATAAAGCATGGTTTAGTCATCCTCTTTGTACAATATGGAGTATTAGGCTAATATTTGCCATTTCAATATCTAATAATGCAATGAGATGACTTTTTGGGATTTGTAGTCATTAAGTTCTTGGATCCATATGCAAAATAGCTAGCCATTACATATTAGCGCCAACATTCAAAGCATATGTCTCTATTTATTGAGGGGCTATAGGATCGAGAAAACGAAAATTACCACTTCCTCCTTTCCATAATAAATGACTTTTTAGCTTTTTTATTCTGATCTAAAATTTATGTTCTTTTACGGAATCAAGAAGGAATTAATATTACTTTTTCAAATTTGCCCTTATATATTTACATATCCCAACGTGTCAAAGTAACAATATACAATTTAATTAAGGGTAATTTATTCAATATACTTTTTTTTCTCTAGAAGTTAATACTTTGTGTTTGCAACAAATTTGTGTAGTGAAAAATAAAACTGCAATCACAAACAACTATATAAAAAAAAAAAGAATTTTATTGATAAACATTGCAGGTTATAACTCTGTTTATCCCTTGATTCTTCCTTCTGATTTATTCTACGTGATTCGAGGGCCTTAGCGGCGTGTGTCTCGAACGCAGGACTTTAAGCAAGAGATATTTGACATGTCTTTGATCTCTTAATGAATATTCCAAGAGTTTCATGGAGTTTCAGAGATCTCATATTTGATTACTGAGATTCTCTTTGAAGGACATATGTAGCCTTATTTATAGGCATGAATTAGGGTTTGGGTGGAGTAGCCACTGTGATGACCCAAAAGGTCATCACTTATTTTTAAATTTAATTCTGTATTTCCGAGGCCTTGAAATCCTCATTTAGAGTTACCTCGATTTGCGTGCGCAGTCCGGGCGCGTAGCCGGAAAGTTTAAATATGAAAATCTGTGAAAAATGATAAAATTTGGCTAATAAATAAGTTATTTTGACTTCGGTCAACATTTCGGGTAAACGGACCCGGACCCGTAATTTGACGGTCCCGGAGGGTCCGTAGGAAAATATGGGACTTGGGCGTATGCCCGGAATCGAATTCCGAGGTCCCAAGCCCGATAAATGAATTTTTGAAAGAAATTATTTTCTGACATCGTTTAAGGAAATTTGAAATAAAATTTGATTAGAACATGTTAGTATCGGGCCCGTATTTTGATTCCGGCGCCCGGTACAGGTCACATATATTATTTAAGATGTTCCTGTGAAATTTGATGAAAAACGAATATCATTTGACGTGATTCAGACCTAAATTGCTAAATTTGATACTTGATGAAGTTTGAGAAAAGTTTTTGATTTTGAGGTTTGATTTATTATTATTAAGGTTATTTTGGCGATTTGATCGCACGGATAAGTTCGTATGAGGTTGTTGAGTTAGTGCGTGTGTTTGGTTAGGAGTCCCGAGGGCTCGGGTGTGTTTCGGAGGTGATTAGGGAAGTTTTGAACTTGAGAAAAAGTTGCAGATTTCTGCTGTTAGTGCCCAGGGAGTTTACCCTTCGCGTTCGCGTGGACCCACTCGCGAACGCGTAAGGAAAAAATCCCAGGTGCCCAATTTCTTCTTCGCGAACACGAAGGTTGAGACGCGAACGCGAAGGTTGAGACGCGAACGCGAAGCTGAGGGGGAGACCCTTCGCGAACGCGTCCCTCCAATCGCGAACGCGTAGGCTTGAGGAGCCAAAGCTCCGCGAACGCGAGCCCTGTTCCGCGAACGCGAAGGTCTAACAGGCCTGACTCATCGCGAACGCGATAGGCCTGTCACGAACGAGATGAGTGTTTTTACCCTGTTATTTTAAAAGACCCAAAACAGTAGCCATACGGGATTTTATAAAAATTTCACAAACTTCTTCTTCTCTAAAGCTCTTAGGCGATTTTTGAAGCAAATCTTCACCATAATCTCTTGGATAAGTAATCTTTAACTCATTTTCTTCATTTTTCATTAACACCCATTAGATTTCTAGGCCTAAATCATGTGAATAAGGGTAAAAAAATAGGGATTTGGGTAGAACTAAGGCTTTTTGATTAATTGCAATTTAGACCTCGGTTTGGGGTCGAATTCGGGAAATAATTATATATTTGGGCTCGTGGGTGAATTGGTGATTTGATTTTGGTTCGAACCTCGTATTTTGACCAAGCGGGCCCGGGGTCGATTTTTGGGTTTTTGGGAAGAATGATTGGAAAGCTATAATTTGGCATTGGAATTGAATTGTTTAGAGTTTATTGATGTTATGAAGTCGATTATGTATAGATACGATCGATTTGGAGCCGAATTCGAAAGGAAAGGCGGTGTTTGAGGCTTGAGTTGGCCGTGGAAGTTTGAGGTAAGTATCCGGTCTAACCTTAGCTTGAGGGAATAGGAGTTGTGTCCTATTTGCTAATTGCTTCTTGTTGAGTACGACGTATAGGCATGGTGACGAGTATCTATACGTTGATGTCGAGCATGACCGTGAGCCCTGAATTGATAGATGTTGTGTTCTTAAATGTTACCACGGATGCTTTAATTGATGATTCTCGTTATTGAGCAAAGATGTAGTTTATTTTCGTGGATTTTATTTATGATTGAGTGTTGGTTCTAATTGAGCTGAGTAGAAGTTGAGTTAGGATTGGTTATAGCTGATTCTCCCTTGCCGGGATGTTTATCTTGATATTGTTGCTCCCTTGCCGGGAAGTTATTATATTGCTTTGTTCCCTAGCCGGGATTCCTTGTGATTTTGTGTTGGCTTGTAAATGGGATTGGGTGGTACGCCTACCACGAGGTATGATGAAATGGGATCGGGCGAGGTATGATGAAATGGGATCGGGTGGTACGCCTACCACGAGATATGATGAAATAGGATCGGGTGGTACCTGGAAGAAGCTTGTACAGTTTGGGAAGGGGTTTTGATTGATCAAAAGAAGAATCTACTTCAACCGATATGCCCTTAGGCACGGCCATACATAACATAGAAATCACACTTGGAAAGGGTGGACAATTAGCTAGAGCAGCGGGTGCTGTAGCGAAACTGATTGCAAAAGAGGGGAAATCGGCCACATTAAAATTACCTTCTGGGGAGGTCCGTTTGATATCCNTTTCTTGATAATTTTCTGAGATTCTGTTTTATCTGTTATTCCCCGAAGCATGTTTCCCTTCCCAGCTTTTAATTATTTGTTCTAGTTTATTTTCTGCTATATGTATATATATATATATGTATGTATATATATATAACTGCACAGGTTTATCTGGAGTCTAGTCCTTGCCTCGTCACTACCTCGCCGGGGTTAGGCCAGGCACTTACCAACACATGGGGTCAGTTGTGCTGATGCTACACTCTGCACTCTTTGCAGATACCGAGGCAGCACTGGGACAGCAGCAGTAGTTCAGGAGCCAGCCTTCAGTCCACCGAGACACCGAGGTAACCTTGCAGGCGTCCGCAGGCCCGGCGTCTCCTCTATCTTTTATTATGTTCTGTTATCTCTTGTATACGAGACAGACAATGTTACTTTCTTTCAAACGGTTGTATGTAGTAATCTTAGTAGTCCGTGAATGATGTGACACCAGTTTCTGGGTAGAGGCATATGTGGATTTCCTTATCATTTTGGTTCATTTTGTCTAAGTCTTCCGCTTAAATCTCATAATCCGCTGTTATTTAGATGTTTATCACTTGTTAATGTATGTTGTAAAAAGGATTAAAACAAAAGAGTTGAGAATTTATAATTTCGTGGCTTGCCTAGCTTTTACGAGTAGGCGCCATCACGACTCTCGAGGGTGGGAAATCCGGTTCGTGACAAGTTGGTATCAGAGCTCTAGGTTACATAGGTCTCACAATTCACGGACAAGCTTAGTAGAGTCTGAGGGATCGGTACAGAGACGTCTGTATTTATCCCCCAGAGGCTACAGAGTTAGGAAAACTTCACATTTGTTCTTTCTTGTCGTGCGGTTTGGTTTCTCAATGCTAATTGTAGTTCTACTCTGTTCTTTCGCAGATGGCGAGACCAAATTTATTGATTTAGCTCGCTCTTATTATACTTCCCAATGATAGGGAGAGAGTGAGACGGTTCATTGATGGACTCATTCAGCCGATTCGTCTTTAGATGGCCAGAGAGGCTAGGAGTGAGATATCCTTTCAGGAGGCGGCCAATGTGGCCCGGAGAGTTGAGATGGTTTTATCACAGGAGGGTGGTCATAGGGCAGACAAGAGACCCCGTCAGTCGGGCTGATTCAGTGGTGCCTCGTCTGGAGGCAAAGATTCGCATGATAGAGGCCATCTTCCTAGGCCTTTTCAGTCAGCACTCCAGGTTTCTCACGGTGCTTCAGGTGGTCGTGGTCCTCAGATGCAGTATTCTGATCAGCAGTCCTACAGTGCACCACCAGCTCCTATCATTGCACCACCGCTTCAGAGTTTCCAGGGTCGTCAGCCCCAGCAGCCGAGGGCTTGTTTTACTTGTGGCGACACGAGGCACATTGCTAGGTATTTCTCTCGAGCTTCGAGCAGTTCTCCGTGTCAGGGTTCCCGTGCTATGGTTCAGGCATCAGGTGTTCCACAGGCCGCCCAGCCAGCTAGAGGTGGGGGTAGAGGTGCTAGAGGTGGAGGTAGAGGTGCTAGAGGTGGAGGCCAGCCAGCTGCAGGCCGTCCCAGAGAGGTATATCAGAGTGGTGGGGCCCAGCCCGGTGTTATGCTCTTCCAGCCATGCCTGAGGCTGAAGCTTCCGATGCAGTTATCACAGGTACTGTTCTGGTTTGTGATAGAGATGCTTCAGTGTTATTTGATCCAGGGTCCACATACTCGTATGTTTCATCTTATTTTGCACCGTATCTGGTCATGCCTAGTGATTCATTGAGTGCTCCTGTTTATGTGTCTACACTGGTGGGTGATTCTATCGTGGTAGATCGAGTCCATCGTTCTTGTATTGTGGTGATTGGGGGTCTTGAGACTCGTGTAGATTTGTTGCTTCTAGACATGGTTGACTTTGATGTTATATTGGGGATGGACTGGTTATCACCTTACCACGCTATCTTGGACTGTCATGCCAAGACTGTGACTTTGGCCTTACCGGGTTTGTCTTGTTTAGAGTGGAGAGGGACTCCTAGTCATTCTACCCGCAGTGTTATCTCGTATGTAAAGGCTCGGCGTATGGTCGAGAAGGGTTGTTTGGCCTATTTGGCATATGTTCATGATTCTAGTGCTGAGGTTCCTTCTATTGATTCTGTGCCCGTTGTCCGGGAGTTTCCTGAGGTTTTCCCTTCAGACCTGCCGGGTATGCCACCTGACAGGGATATTGATTTCTACATTGATTTGGCTCCGGGCACCCAGCCCATTTCTATCCCGCCGTATCGCATGGCCCCGCCTGAGTTGAAAGAGTTAAAGGAGCAATTGCAAGACTTGCTTGAGAAGGGTTTCATTAGACCCAGTGTTTTGCTTTGGGGTGCGCCGGTGTTGTTTGTTAAGAAGAAGGATGGGTCAATGAGTATGTGTATTGATTACCGACAATTGAACAAGGTTACAATCAAGAATAAGTATCCGCTGCCGAGGATTGATGATTTGTTCGATCAGCTTCAGGGTGCCAAAGTATTTTCAAAGATTGACTTGAGATCTGTCTACCATCAGTTGAGGATTAGGGCATCCGATGTCCCTAAGACAGCTTTCCGCACTCGGTACGGGCATTATGAGTTCTTGGTTATGTCATTTCGGTTGACAAATGCCCTAGCAACTTTTATGGATTTGATGAATCGAGTGTTCAGGCCTTATTTGGATTCGTTTGTGATAGTCTTCATTGATGATATATTGATATATTCCTGCATCCAGGAGGAGCACGAGCAGCACCTTAGAGTGGTTCTTCAGACCCTGAGAGATAGCAAGTTATATGCTAAGTTCTCCAAGTGAGAGTTCTGGTTGAGTTCAGTTGCATTTCTGGGTCATGTTGTGTCAGCAGAGGGTATTCAGGTGGACCCAAAGAAGATTGAGGCAGTCAAGAATTGGCCTAGACCAGCATCAGCTACAGAGATTCGGAGTCTCTTAGGATTGGCAGGCTACTATCGTCGGTTCGTGGAGGGGTTTTCATCTATTGCAGCCCCGATGACCAGATTGACCCAGAAGGGTGCCCAGTTCAGATGGTCGGATGAGTGTGAGGCGAGCTTTCAGAAGCTCAAGACAGCTCTAACTACGGCACCAGTGTTGGTTTTGCCCATAAGTTCAGGGCCTTATACAGTTTATTGTGCTGCATCTCGTGTTGGGATTGGAGCAGTGTTGATGCAGGATGGCAAGGTCATTGCCTATGCTTCGCGGCAGTTGAAGATTCATGAGAAGAACTATCCGGTTCATGATTTGGAGTTGGCAGCCATTGTTCATGCATTGAAGATTTGGAGGCATTATCTGTATGGCGTGGCATGTGAGGTGTTCACGGATCACAAGAGTCTTCAGTATTTGTTCAAGAAAAAGGAGTTAAATTTGAGGCAGAGGAGGTGATTGGAATTTTTGAAGGACTATGATATCACCATCTTATATCATCCGGGGAAGGCCAATGTGGTGGTTGATGCCCTGAGTAGGAAGTCAGCCAGCATGGACAGTTTAGCTTATATTCCGGTCGGTGAGAGACCGCTTGCTTTGGATGTTCAGGCTTTGGCCAATCAGTTCGTGAGGTTGGATGTTTCTGAGCCCAGCTGTATGTTAGCTTGCACAATCGCTTGTTCTTCATTATTAGAGCGTATCCGAGATCGACAGTTTGATGATCCCCATTTGTGTGTCCTTAGAGACATGGTGCAGCGCGGGGGTGCCAAGCAGGTTACTATAGGTGATGATGGAGTTTTAAGATTGCAGGGTCGATTTTGTGTGCGTAATATGGATGGGATCCGAGAGTTGATTTTAGAGGAAGCCCATAGCTCCCGGTACTCTATTCATCCGGGCGCCACAAAGATGTATCAGGATTTGTGGCAGCATTATTGGTGGCGGAGAATGAAGAAGGATATCGTAGCATATGTGGCTCGTTGTTTGAATTGTCAGCAGGTTAAGTATGAGCATCAGAGGCCTGGTGGTTTATTTCAGAGGATTAAGCTTCCCGAGTGGAAGTGGGAGCGGATCACTATGGATTTTGTTGTTGGACTCCCGCAGACTCGGAAGAAGTTCGACACAGTGTGGGTCATTGTTGATAGGCTGACCAAGTCAGCACATTTCATTCCTGTGGTAGTCACCTATTTTTCTGAGAGGCTAGCTGAGATCTATATCCGGGAGATTGTTCGCCTTCATGGCGTGCCCGTGTCTATCATTTCGGACCGAGGTACGCAGTTTACCTCGCGTTTCTCGAGAGTAGTTCAGCGAGAGTTGGGCACATGGGTTGAGTTGAGCACATCATTTCATCCCCAGACGGACGGGCAGTCCGAGCGGACTATTCAGATTTTAGAGGATATGCTCCGAGCTTGTGTTATTGACTTTGGAGGCTGGTGGGATCAGTTTTTGCCTTTAGCGGAATTCGCCTACAACAACAACCAGTCAAGTATCCAGATGGCTCCTTATGAGGCCTTATATGGTAGGCGGTGTCGGTCTCCGATTGGATAGTTTGAGCCGGGGGAGGCTCGGTTGTTGGGTACGGATCTGGTTCAGGATACCTTGGACAAGGTCAGGATCATTCAGGATAGGCTTCGTTTAACTTAGTCCAGGCAAAAGAGTTATGCCGACCGCAAGGTTCGAGACTTGGCTTTCATGGTCGGTGAGCGGGTATTGCTTCGAGTGTCGCCTATGAAGGGCGTGATGAGATTTGGGAAGAAGGGCAAGCTTAGCCCTAGGTACATTGGTCCGTTTGAGATTCTTGATCGAGTGGGAGAGGTGGCTTATAGACTTGCATTGCCACCGAGCTTATCAGCCGTGCATCCAGTGTTTCATGTGTCCATTCTTCGGAGGTATCACGGCTATCCATCCCACGTGTTAGATTACAGCACTGTCCAGTTGGACAAGGACTTGTCTTATGAGGAGGAGCCGGTGGCTATTCTAGACCGGCAGCTTCATCAGTTGATGTCGAAGAGTTTTCCTTATGTTCGTGTTCAGTTGAGGGGTCAGCCTCCTGAGGCATCGACCCGGGAGTCGTCCGATATGCGGAGCCGTTATCCCCATCTTTTTCCCGACTCAGGTACTTCCATCTTATGTCCGTTCGAGGACGAACGGTTATTTTAGAGGTGGAGGATGTGATGACCCAAAAGGTCATCACTTGTTTTTAAATTTAATTCTGTGTTTCTGAGGCCTTGAAAATCTCATTTAGAGTCACCTCGATTTGCGAGCGTAGTCCGGGCGCGTAGCCAGAAAGCTTAAATATGAAAATCTGTGAAAAATGATAAAATTTTGCTAATAAATGAGTTATCTTGACTTCGGTCAACATTTTGGATAAACGGACCCGGACCCGTGATTTGACGGTCCCGGAGGGTCTGTAGGAAAATATGAGACTTGGGCGTATGCTCGGAATCGAATTCCGAGGTCCCAAGCCCGAGAAATGAATTTTTGAAAGAAATTGTTTTCTGACATTGTTTAAGGAAATTTGAAATGAAATTTGATTAGAACATGTTAGTATCGGGCCCGTATTTTGGTTCCGGCGCCCGGTACAGGTCTTATATATTATTTAAGATGTTCCTGTGAAATTTGATGAAAAACGGATATCATTTGACGTGATTCGGACCTAAATTGCTAAATTTGATACTTGATGAAGTTTGAGAAAAGTTTTTGATTTTGAGGTTTGATTCATTGTTATTGAGGTTATTTTGGCGATTTGATCGCACGAATAAGTTCGTATGAGGTTGTTGAGTTAGTGCGTGTGTTTGGTTAGGAGCCCCGAGGGCTCGGGTGTGTTTCGGAGGTGATTCGGGAAGTTTTGAACTTGAGAAAAAGTTGCAGATTTCTGCTGTTAGTGCCCAGGGATTTTACCTTTCGCGTTCGCGTGGACCCACTCGCGAACAAGTAAGGCAAAAATCACAGGTGCCCAATTTCTTCTTCGCGAACGCGAAGGTTGAGACGCGAACGCGAAGCTGAGCGGGGAGACCCTTCGCGAACGCGTCCCTCCAATCGCGCACGCGTAGGCTTGAGGAGCCAAAGCTCCGCGAACGCGAAGGTCTAACAGGCCTGACTCATCGTGAACGCGATGGGCCTGTCTCGGACGCGATGAGTGTTTTTGCCCAGTTATTTTAAAAGACCCAAAACGGTAGCCATACGAGATTTTATAAAAATTTCACAAACTTCTTCTTCTCCAAAGCAATTAGGCGATTTTTGAAGCAAATCTTCACCATAATCTCTTGGGTAAGTAATCTTTAACTCATTTTCTTCATTTTCCATTAACACCCATTAGATTTCTAGGCCTAAATCATGTGAATAAGGGTAGAAAATTATGGATTTGGGTAGAACTAGGCTTTTTGATTAATTGCGATTTAGACCTCGTTTTGGGGTCGAATTTTGAAAATAATTATATATTTGGGCTCGTGGGTGAATGGGTGATTTGATTTTGGTCTGAACCTCGTATTTTGACCAAGCGGGCCCGGGGTCGATTTTTGGGTTTTTGGGAAGAATGATTGGAAAGCTATAATTTGGCATTGAAATTGAATTGTTTAGCGTTTATCGATGTTATGAAGTCGATTATGTATAGATACGATCGATTTGGAGCGGAATTCGAAAGGAAAGGCGGTGTTTGAGGCTTGAGTTGGCTGTGGAAGTTTGAGGTAAGTGTCCGGTCTAATCTTAGCTTGAGGGATTAGGAGTTGTGTCCTATTTGCTAATTGCTTCTTGTTGAGTACGACGTATAGGCATGGTGACGAGTATCTATACGTTGATGTCGAGCATGACCGTGAGCCCTGAATTGATAGATGCTGTGTTCTTAAATGTTACTACGGATGCTTTAATTGATGATTCTCGATATTGAGCAAAGATTTAGTTTATTTTCATGGATTTTATTTATGATTGAGTGTTGGTTCTAATTGAGCTGAGTAGGAGTTGAGTTAGGATTGGTTATAGCTGATTCTCCCTTGTCGGGATGTTTATCTTGATATTGTTGCTCCCTTGCCGGGAAGTTATTATATTGCTTTGTTCCCTGGCCGGGATTCCTTGTGATTTTGTGTTGGCTTGTAAATGGGATTGGGTGGTACGCCTACCACGAGGTATGATGAAATGGGATCGGGTGGTACGCCTACCACGAGGTATGATGAAATGGGATCGGGTGGTACGCCTACCACGGGATATGATGAAATGGGATCGGGTAGTACGCCTACCACAAGATATGATGATATGGGATCGGGTGGTACGCCTACCACAGGATATGATGAAATGGGAGCGGGACCACGAGATATGAGAAATGTGATCGGGTTGCACGCCTGCAACAAGATGTGAACTGATACTGTAAATTGCCTTTGTTTTCCCTATCTTTGATAGAAGTTGAATTTTTGGTTTCTTGATAATTCTCTGAGATTCTGTTTTATCAGTTAGTCCCCGAAGCATGTTTCCCTTCCTAGCTTTTAATTATTTGTTCTAGTTTATTTTCCGCTATATATATATATATATATAACTGCACAGGTTTATTTGGAGTCTGGTCCTTGCCTCGTCACTACCGCGCCGGGGTTAGGCCAGGCACTTGCCAGCACATTGGGTCGGTTGTGCTGATGCTACACTCTGCACTCTGTGCAGATACCGAGGCAGCACTGGGACAGCAGCAGTAGTTCGGGAGCCAGCCTTCAGTCCACCGAGACACCGAGGTAGCCTTGCAGGCGTCCGCAGGCCCGGCGTCTCCTCTATCTTTTTATTATGTTCTGTTATCTCTTGTATTCGAGACAAACAGTGTTACTTTCTTTCAAACGGTTGTATTAGTAATCTTAGTAGTCCGTGAATGATGTGACATCAGTTTCTGGGTAGAGGCATATGTGGATTTCCTTATCATTTTGGTTCATTTTGTCTAAGTCTCCCGCTTAAATCTCATAATCCGCTGTTATTTAGATGTTTATCACTTGTTAATGTATGTTGTAAAAATGATTAAAACAAAAGAGTTGAGAATTTATAATTTCGTGGCTTGCCTAGCTTCTACGAGTAGGCGCCATCACGACTCCCGAGGGTGGGAAATCCGGGTCGTGACAGCCACCAAGTAACCCTAATAGACTCCTAATATTTCAGGACTCGTCCCGAATTTAGGATTTATCTTGATTTGTTAAAATTCAGTGTTTACACTTTTTTAAGGGGTGTGCTAAAGGTCAAAAAGTTACTTATTGTGAACCGGAGAGAGTATATAAAAAAATAGCTACTACCATCATTTGATGGCTATGTGAGCATCTTGAATAAGAGTCTCAAATAGAGTCTCAAAATTTTCTGACCAACGAAAGTTTGAGAGTATTATAGTATAGCTTATTAAAAAAAAAAAGATATTATAGGATATTTCCAACTTGTAGTCATCATTTTACTTCTTGACAACTAAAGCATTGAAAATAAAATAGTTAAATTGTGGGTTTCTTACAGAGTGCTCCTTGCAACTTAATGGACCAAACATTTTCATCTTTTAATATAATCCAATGATTCTTTCCTGGAAAGTAATTAGGGTTACTTTCTCTTAATTTTGGGAATTAAGGAAATGAACAAAGGAAAATTACTATCTTCTTGGACGTACATTTCGCTGTGATGAAAGTGCTGGCCTCATCAGGAGAAAAAGAAAGAAAAGAAGACATTAAAAAAAAAAAAAACGAAGGCCAAAACATGGATAAAAGGACATTTACTATTATTTATGACTAAATTGAAAAAGGTAGTATGAAGAAAAAGATTAGACAATTTGAGGCAGCAGCCTAATTAGTGGACAAGTCATAGGAAACGACGATGGATTTTCACTTTTTCCTAAATGCACTCAATTATATATCTGAGAAAAGGTTAAGTTCTCAAATCAATGTCCTATTGCTTAATCAATGAAATATTGAATTGTTTGCTTTAGCTTTCTTCTCTTGATGTCTAAAGTGCTTCTTTTAGGAAGAGAAATAGACACTGAAAGATAACTTTGGTTATAATATTTGTCAAATATCTCTCTGCAAATCTTTTTAGGTTTCGATTTAGACCCAACTTCTATTCTCTCCATTTTAATGACAAATAAAGGATATACGTGCAGTGTGTGAATATCCTTCTCATCGATCTGTTTCTAGAAATGTCACAAAAAGAAACCCTAAAATATTCTTATCAATATAATACACATGATCAATAAAGCTATGCTTAGATATTATTCAATCTATGCTTATTAATGAGACAGCGAGAAGAAAATATACTGCCACCTAGAGGTATCAATGATATTTTAAAACCGACTAAACCGACCGAATCGAACCAATTTTTAGATTTGTTTTAATGAAACTGCAGGTTCTTATATAAATCTACAACCGTACCATAATTAGAGTATATATTTTATTTTATGGAAATAAATCGAAAAAATACCGAACCGTACCACATAAATTTATATGTGAAAAATATATTTATATACAACAACAACAATAACCCAGTAAAATCCCACTAGCGGGGTCTGGAGAGGGTAGTGTGTACGCAACCCTACCCCGAAGGGGTAGAGAGACTGTTTCCGAAAGACCCTCGATGCAAGAAAACAAAAAGACAAAAGGAGACAATATTAGTATCACCACATAAATCATAGGAAAAACAGTAACAACATGAAATCCAAAAGAAAGATGCAAAGCAAAAGTGATAGCTAGTAAATAGGTCCTGCATTAAAAAGCGAAATAGTAAGACACAACATTGCCACTAGCTATCTTATATATTAAGTGTAAAATAATAAATCATTAAATTTTTTCTTGGGCCTTGGAATTATAAAAATCGTTACAAGCCAACAAGTAATTAAAATCAAAATCCTAATTTCCTAACCTATTATACTACTCCTACTGAAACTAAATTATTTCCAGCATATTCACTAGCGATTATGAATAGCTGTTGGCCCAAGTGAAGTTTATTTTAATGATTGACAAAGGAACTCAAGCATGAACTAGGTCCATACACAGTGAACACAGACACGAGCAAAATTCGAGCACAAGGCATGCAAGTGAAGGAGATAAGCTTAAGTGGTTATATCTGATATCTCCTGAACGAAAAGGATGCATAAGTGATAAGGAGAAAGACTCCTTACTCGAGAGAACTCTATCCTAGATAAGGGAGGAGTTAGAAGTTGAAGATAACTAGAACTCTTCCACCAAGGAAGAGTATAACATTGGAACTCTAGTTATTTCCTATTCTACTAACTCTATATATTTCAGGATGTTTTCATTTTACAAGGACGCACAAACGCTGAAGTTAAACGTGAGTTGGGAGCAAAATAGCAAGACATTTTGTAAGCGATTCTTGTGTGATTCAAGTGTGCGAATCTGCGCGAATCTGAAGCTACATGAACCAGATAGAAGAATCAGTTCCATGTGTCTGTCTTTTATTCTAGTTCAAATGTAGTAGGGCTTTTCAAATTGTGCCTTTCAGCTTTATCTAGAAGCAATTGTATTAGGTACTTTGAGTATTGTATTCAAGTTAGAGTTAACTTGAAGTTGTCGCAACAGTTAGAGATTGGTGGCCACAATGGGATTAGAGGTAATCCTTCGGTTTACAAAGAGATTTGTAAATGCTATTTTGGATCACTGATTTAGTGAAGTGTTGGGGAAAATCCTACTGAGTAGTAGGTCGTAGTTTTTTCACCTTTTGAGCCGGGTGTTTTTCACGTAAAAATACTTGTGTTCTTTACTTTCTGTATTTATTATTCCGCAACAGTAGTTTAAGAAACACATAGAAGAACAAGGTCCTTCTATAATCTGTGCACGCGAAAAATTGGACACACAATTCAGTCCCCTATTATGTGGTATTGAAGTATAAAACATCAATTGGTATCAGAGCGGGTTATCCTTGAAGAGGCTTACACCTTATGAGAAGATCAACATGAGTGCACCACCTGGAAACTGGGAAGGGCAATCCATTGCTAGGCCACTACTCTTTAATGGCCAGTACTACTCTTGGTGGAAAAATAGGATGAGAGATCACATTATAAGAGATGACTATGAGTTATGGGACATTGTCACCGATGGTCCACTGGCTACCTTGAAGAAAAATTTCGAAGGAGTAGATTTGCCAAAGACAAGAGCGAATTGCACTGCTGAGGACTTGAGGAAGTGGGAAAAGAATGCTAAAGCCAAGAAATGGCTTGTTTGTGGACTTGGTCCAGATGAGCTAGTGCAATTAGTATGACCAAGAACCTGATTCATCATAAGAGAACTAAGTACATAGATATTAGGCATCACTTTTTGAGCTACAACTATGAAAAAGGTTTGATCACTGTGGAATTTTGTGCTACTGACAAGCAAAAGCTCTAAGTAGAGATCACTTTGAAAAGAATATATTAGAATTAGGGATGATTAAGATCACCTAAGAGGAACCAGTTCAAACTCAAAAATTTGGTTAGGAAATTTGTGAATTTCGTACATAATTAGATTAGAACTTGCTCAGTCTCATACTCTCATCAGTAAAATCTTGTGCCATATGCTAAAATGTCTCATTAATCTCTAATGATATTATCTTTATTTTCTTAGAAAATTCAGACTTACACAAGAGATTTCTCAATGAAGAACCAAATTCATTAAGATTACATGGTACATATTCTCCACTCTGCATATTTTGGAATAGTTATGTTTGGATTATGATCAAAAGGAGAGTCCCATTTAATCCTAACCTCCTTAAGCTTATCCGTACAAAATGAACCAATTTCATCCAAATAGAGTTCCAAAACGCAATAAGTGCCTAAATTCTAGGGAGAGTCTTCAACGTCTTTTCAAACTGACTCCCAGTTTGATTAGACTTCAGAGCTTCTGAAAAAGTCGTCGTTACCCAATTAAAGTCTTTCTCTTTATATTGATTAGGCCTTAGTTGTTTCTTTACTTCTAATTCACAACCGCCAAACAATTGTTTTTATCTTTTCTCATCTTCCAAACACTCATACTCATCTTCTCGCACCATCAATGACTAACACTTATGAAAATCCCTTATCACTACCCAAAGAATCCATACCCACTCTTTCAACCACACCCTCAACCGAACCTATTTCTAAGAAAGGAAGATTTAAGATGATTGCTCAAACGATAGTTGCTGGAGGAGAACAAATCAAGAAAATCAATGAGCAACTGAAGGCAAGTCAGGCAGATGAACCCCAAAAATTTGAATATTCCTTCAAGTCTGCAACTGAGGGGGAAGAAACTGTTTCTTATGAAATAGAGCAGGTAACATCCGGTCCAAAAATTACTTCTGAAATCATCTCTGGGGTTGCTGCAAATCTGAAAAATAGGTTTGTTCTTGTAGGAACTGTGGCTGTGGTTAGACCACTGATTCTGGGAAAATTGGTGGTAAAAATAAAAAGAGAAAAGAAAAAGAGAATGAGGGTGTTCAAGGTGCTGTGAGGGAAATGGAAAAAGGAGTGGCTGAATCTTCACTCACTCCTGTTGGTTTGATTGAAAAAACAGGAGCTATGGTAGTGTGGAGTGAGGAATCTGCTGGAGAAGAAGAAAGTGTGAGAGAAAAGGGGGGAAGTAGGTTTGGAGAAGCTGCTGAGGGGTTGGTTAGATTGGGGAAGAATGTTCAAGAACTTGTTCCATCTGTGCAGGAACCCCTTGAAGACCTATTGAGAAGAGTGTCTGACAGTTATAATCCTAAAAGGAAAAAGAGTTCAGGAGTTAAAGTTCCTGGTACTGCTAGGGCAAACAAGAAGAGAAAGGCTGCCTCTTCTATCTCTGTAGACTCCACCCACAAGAGGAAGAGCTACAAGAAGTCAGAAGAAGCAGAGAGAGGCTGATCTTGAGAAGGCCTTGAAAGAAAGTAAATGAAAAGCTGGTGCAAAGGGAAAGAAAAAGATGGTTGAGCCTGTTGAGGCAGTTGAAATCCAGGAGATGGACCTAGTCCTTCATGACGAAGAGGAGGCAAAAGAGGTGGAGGTTGTGACTCCAAAAGCAAAGAAAATCAAGACTTCTAAAAAGAAGTTTCCTTCGAAAACAAAGTCAGCAGAACCTTCTACCTTGGCAAAAAGAACCAGGTATGCCTTGAAGTTTAGAAAAGTGAAAGTAGTGGAGGAAGAAGAGAGTGAAGAAGAAGAATCTGATGCAAAGAAGGACAAGATGGTTGAGTTTGGGAAAAGAACCATCTTGAAAGGTAGATTCCTCAGGAATTTGGAGGAGGAATGAAT
Source organism: Nicotiana attenuata (assembly GCF_001879085.1). NCBI lineage: Eukaryota > Viridiplantae > Streptophyta > Magnoliopsida > Solanales > Solanaceae > Nicotiana > Nicotiana attenuata. The sequence goes on from NC_031990.1 coordinate 9,522,550, forward strand.
GATGATGCTTCTAGAAAAGTTACAACTACAGGGTTGGAAGGACATGGTCCTTCAGATGGATGGAAAACTTGCTAGAGCTGAGATTGTATAGTTCATGACAAATTGTTAGATCAAAAATGGCAGAGTCACCAGTGTGGTAAAGTGGGTGATTATGAGTTTTGATAACAAGGAGTTAGGAGAAATTTTGGGAGTACCTGCTGAAAGGTACAATGACTATGAAAAGTTAAAATGGCCAAGCCTAGAAAACTTTCCCATATCACTTGCCATTACAAGGAAGTTTGGTGACAATAAAGAAGAGCTTCAGCCCAAGGCTATTTTCAAAAGTGAGATGAAGCCACCCCACAAAGTGCTGTTCGAATTTGTTAACAAGGTTGTGCTGCCCAGGCAGGAAAGGAGACACATTGCCACATTCATGGACCTGGTCCTTATGGAATGTATGGATAGTGGAAGGCAAATCAATTGGCCTGGGTTTATCATCCAGCTTCTTGATAGGGTTCTGACTGGCACCAAAACTCATGTCATACCCTATGGTTTCATTCTCACAGCTGTACTCGCACACTTCAAGGTACCCATCAAGAAATGGGATGTTAGTACAAGCAATGATCACTTTGGGGCAAACACTTTGACTGATTGTGACTATGAAGTCCACCCCACTCCCAAAGAACCTGGTTCATCCAAAAAGGTGCCTGTGAACAGCAAAGTGCGAGCCTTGGTGCAAGAGAGTGGGGCTAAGGATGCTGAAATTAAAAGGCTGAAGAAGAGGTTGGCAGAAGTAGAAATTGAGAGAAATGCTCTCAGAGCTGAGCTTGCAAAGGAAAGGGAGAAGAATGAAGGCATTCGTCATGATATGCTGAAATTGCTTCAAGCCAAGAACCAAAAACCTGGTCCTTCCCAGCCTTAAGATCTTCCTAGCCTAGTTAGACAAACCAGTTACCCGGATGAGATTTTTTTTCTTTTTGCACATGATCCAATATCTTTATTTCTCTTTAGGCTTTGTGGATGACTAGTATCAATGATAATCAATTATTTTTGTGCTCTAACTGTTTCTTGATGCTTCTTAGATGGCTAATATCATTAGATTGATAAATTATGCTTAACTCCATAATTGCATTTGAAGTAGCCCCAGTAGCTATGAGTATTATTTATTAAAATTTGATTATCTAACATAATTATGCAACTTTTCGATGATGCCAAAAGGGGAAAGATAGGTTGTGCTTTTTTACTTTGGACTGTGATATTTATAACCTAATGAACTTGGTCCTTGATGATTAGTGACTTTAAAATGAAAAGTGTTCTAACTTTGTGTTGATGTTGAGCTGAGTTGAACAGGGTTTATGCTTATGAAAAGCACAGTTTGTCATCATCAAAAAGGGAGAATTTGTTGGCCCAAGTGAAGTTTGTTTTGATGATTGACAAAGGAACTCAAGCATGAATCAGGTCCATACACAGTGAACAAAGACACATGCAGAATTCGAGCACAATGCATGCAATTGAAGGAGATAAGCTTAAGTGGTTATATCTGATATCTCCTAAACGAAAAAGTTGCATAAGTGATAAGGAGAAGGACTGCTTACTCGAGAGAACTCTATCCTAGATAAGGGAGGAGTTAGAAGTTGAAGATAACTAGAACTCTTCCACCAATGAAGAGTATAGCATTGGAACTCTAGTTATTTCCTATTCTACTAACTCTATATATTTCAGGATGTTTTCATTTTACATGGACGCACAAACGCTGAAGTTAAACGTGAGTTGAGAGCAAAATAGCAAAGCATTTTGCAAGCAATTCTTGTGTGATTCAAGTGTGCGAATCTGAATCTACATGAACCAGATAGAAGAACCAGTTTCAAGTGTCTGTCTTTTATTCTAGTTCAATTGTAGTAGGGATTTTTAAATTACCTTTCAGCTTTATCTAGAAGCAATGTATTAGGTACTCTAAGTATTGTATTCAAGTTAGAGTTAACTTGAAATTGTCACAACAGTTAGAGGCTGGTTGCCACAACGGGATTAGAGGTAATCATTTGGTTTACAAAGAGTTTTTTAAATGATGTTTTGGCTCAGTGATTTAGTGAATTGTTGGAAAAAATCCTACTGAGTAGTAGGTCGTGGTTTTTTCACTTTTTGAGTCGGGTGTTTTTCACGTAAAAATACTTGTGTTCTTTATTTTCTGTATGTATTATTCCGCAACAGTAGTATAAGGAACACATAAAAGAACCATGTCTTTTATACTCTGTGCACGCAAAAAATCCACACAAATCATCCCCCCTCTTGTGTGGTATTGAAGTATAAAACATCAACAACAAACTACAATATATTGAATATGTTTCTTTTCGTATGCTTTAGATTTTTCTTTTGAATATTTAATATTCTATAGACTTTATTCTTGAGTCTCAGCTTGGTTAATATCTTTCTACTCGATGATTTATTTTTTCTTTGTTTTTGCTTAGTTTCTTTTATGATGGATCTATACTGTAGCCATCTTTTATGTTTCTTAATTCATCACCATATAAACTGTAAAACTGTCTAGAGAGTTTTGCTAAGTCCTATAAAAGTACGCATATAATTGCATTCTACTTTTACTAGTGACTTTTACATAACATTTAAAAACATATCAAAAATTAACCGAACCGTGGCGATACCGAAGAGAAACCGACATGATTGGAACGGTTTCGAAAAGTTTAATTTTGATTATACATAATAGAATAATTGAAAAATTGGTATAATACAAATTTTAAAAAATAACATTCGGAACCGAACCATTAACACCCCCTACGCCACCTCCTTGTCACTTAGAAATAAAGAGGAGATACAGACTAAATTATTTCTAGATTTAACTTCAAACTGCTTTAACATGAAGGTTTGACTCTTATTATAATAATAACGTTTCCAAGTTGAAAGCAAAGTGATATCTCCATAACCACGGGCGTATGCACCATATTGCAGCTCGCAAGCGGTGTCACGAGACACCATTTCGTCGAATTTTTTACTAGATATGCATAAGAAGAATAAAAAAATATTGTGATTTGTTTATTAGTTCATTTCTTCTAATTATGACACCGCTAATAAAATATTTTGTATACAACATTGACCATAAGTTACCTTTGTCCATGAAGATGCCATTTATCTACGATTTAACTAACGCTTATATAGTTATTTCTTTGTAAAAATACGTGCGGATTTTGTACAAATGTACGTATCTTAAAATTCAATAGTAAATGAAAGCAAAGTGTTAGCACTAACTTGAAATTTTGTCTCTTTGACCTGAAATATTTGGACAAGTAAAGTAATGCTTGGACCGCACCTAGAGCTGAGTGGACAAACTGTTCATGCGCTTGAATTTCGATACATTTCTAGGGAAATGGCAGGTCCAAATTTTGAAAATAAAAAGTGTTAGAACACGAAAGTGGACATTTTGTTCATTTTCTACCAATTATAGCAACACTCCTCTTTTATCTGGTTTGAACTTGAATGAACCAAGAAATTTCTGGGTGGTTGTTTTGAACACTTGTCAACTCAGCTGTGTCCAATTACTGTCACAATGAATGGCTTATGGCCTAATAATCCACAATCAATTCGACTGTGAGCATTTATTTTAGAGAATTAGAGGTAGGAGATTGGGCTTATGTCAAACTTAGGCCCTACTGCCAACTATCCGTCCGCTTACAAAAGAATCATAAATTGGGCCAACTCTACTTTGGGCCATGTAGTTTTCTTCAGAGGGCTACTTTCATTTATAGCAAAATATAATACAAAAAATTAGCATTAATTAATGATTAACAAATATGGCAGTAAAATATTTATACATATAGCAAAGTTAATTCAATTCAAATCAGCAAGAATCAAGTTGTTTAAAAAGGTAATCCTAGTATTTAATATCTTTCCCTATTGTTTCTCTTCATTCTATAATATGTTTTATGATTTCGTTAGAAACCAAGCCATTCGGTAACAGATTTTTTCCATTCCATACATGGACCTTTTTTATATATGTAATGTAGCAAATTATACATCTTTATATTCTGATGAAATAAAATACATATATTTTATAAAAAAAATGATAATGTATGTTTGTGGTATATATACATTATAAATCATATATTTTCAGGAAAATTGGTGTATATATGCATATGTTGTTTATATATGTCTTTACATTTAAATATATATAATTGATCCATTCCATAACAAATTGTTTCCTCTTTATACATGGACCTTTTTATTCAACTTAATCCTAGCAAAATTTATATATTTGTATATTCTAATGAAATAAAATACATATATTTCGTGAAAAAATATATAATGCAAGTTTGTGGTATATTATAAATCATGTATTTTTTAGGAAAAATCATGTATATATGCATATGTTATTTATACACTTATTTATATTTAAATAGATATTATTAATATGCCATTTATATTTTGCACTAATATAACATGCATATTTGTATAAATTATCCGTATATAAATAGTATATGTGACATATTTATTTTCTTCTATATACATATTAGTGGCATGTTAATATTTTAGATNACACTTATTTATATTTAAATAGCTATTATTAATAGGCCATTTATATTTTGCACTAATATAACATGCATATTTGTATAAATTACCCGTATATGAACAATATATGTGACATATTTTTTCCCTTAAATATACATATTAGTGGCATGTTTATATTTTTGAATAAAATTTATGTAAGGTATATGCTAGCAATATACTTTGAATAATATCAATATAATAATATATTATGATGTATATATATAAGTTATATATGTGGTGTAAATACACACACACACACACACACACACACACACACACACACACACACACACACACACACATATATATATATATATATATATATATATGACATATTGATGGAATATTTACATTATAAATTATCACAATATAATATACTTGACATATATTAAAGGTATATTTTGAGTTAAAATAAAATTGTACAGAAAAAAGTTTAAAAC
>NC_031990.1:9527539-9547440 GCF_001879085.1 Nicotiana attenuata
TATTGAAATTCTCATTGTGCAGAGGGAATCATTTTTGAGATATTCTGCTTTCAGAATCTTTGATATATTTGGGTAAGTGTTATTTATGGAAGAGAAAAAAGAAATTATGGAAGAGTGAGGAAAAAGATAATGTAGTAAAAAGTGTATTAATGTAGAGGGATCCCTTAATTAATGGAGTTATCAATGTGAAACTGTTAAAAAGGTAAAAAAATGTGCTGTTTTTTGAAATAAACAAAGCCTACTATCATTTATGAGAATAATTCTTAAAAATGGACCAAGCATGTAAAAATCTCTTTTTTTCATTTCAGAATCAACAAACGAGGGGCAAATTACACGTTTGGTCTATTAGCAAAATTATTACATTTGCTAGCTAAATATATAAAATAATGTATAAAATATGTATATTATACATATATATAAAATATATTTTTTAGAGCAGCTGTACTATGTAGTTCTTCCAAACGTGTTGGCTCAGCAGCTTACGAATTGAAACTTCCAGCGGCCTCATGTATCTACCCAGTATTTCATATTTCATAGCTGAAACACTATGAAGGATATTTAGATCAACAGATTACCTTATTATATGATCTTATTGCTGTGCCTTCACCATCCTTGAACCTTGAGGACATGGGTCTCAATTAGAGGGGTTATTATTAGAAGAATTAATTTTATAGTCCGCCCACCGAACCGCTTAAACTAAAAATAGTCGGCAGATGCATATTTCGATTTCCTAAGATACCCTTATTATTTATTTCCACCACATTAAACTTAAGGAATTTTTTTGTCCATTCACCAAAATTCCTCCATTAACCTATCCAAACTTAAGTTGCAGAGATAACAACAATAACAAAAAACTCACTGCATTCCCACACAATTGGATCTGGGAAGGTAATGTATATGCAGACCCACACAGAGAGGTAGTTTACTATTCATCTTTTATTTTCAGGATCAATTTTGTAACCAAATTGGAAATTATCCATAAATTTCACCAAAACTCCCCCGATTTCTTCCTCTTCATTATAACCGAATATTGAAATTTTATTTTCCAGATGTCCATTCATGTTCATCCATGTTACCAGATTTTAGTAATTGAACAAGTAGAAATGACGGGAAGCGAAAGTAGCAGCATCGGCGCTGGTGGTGGGTTGCACTCGCCGCAAGTACCGCCCAAATTGGTTAAAAAGAAAAAAGAAAATTGGCAAAAAGGCTACTGATCAACGAAGGAAGAGAAATTACAAGACTAGACTTTTACTTTCGTCACAGTACTTGTCAAGGTGCAAAGAGAAAAAATATTGAAAAAAATTCAGAATTTGGGAAGAACCATGTTTGGAGATGGAAAATGAGGTATGTATTTCAGAGTGGAAAATGGAGGAATGAAAGGGTGAAATTTTGGTGAATGGACAAAAAAATCCCTAAATTTAATGTGGTGAACTCTGTTTTAAAAGGCAGAATTGGGACTCGTCCGGGGCTCACCCTAGGGCGGAGTACTCATAAATGTCCTTGGGCTTATATTATGGGCTTAGTTCCGTGAGACTTACACCTCGGGTGTCGGGGCTTACGCCTCGGACACACCCAATGCCTAGCGTACTTGGCTCGCCTAATAGAACTTTATACAATTGTGTTTAACTAACATTGTAAATTCTCAAATTTTCTTAATAAATCGTTGACTATTTAGAATTACTTTTTTCTTAATCATAAATCATTAAGTTAAGCGTATTTTATGTCATAACTAAAATAAAAATTATTGCACATTTCCACTAAGAATGCTATAATAGTAAATTTTAAATAAATCTTTCATTTAAAAGTATTTATTTATTAACTTTTGTTATGTCTTTATTATATAATAGCCCATAAATTTTTTTATAATTATTTTCCTAAATATTATTTTTTCACGTTTACGAGATACAATACTTATTATTTTAATAGCTCAGTATTAGCTAGTAATTATTTACAAATAACTAGTTATCATGGTATAGTATTGTGAATTATGTCTCACTTTATTAACTTGCTGGAACTTAAAAATAAATGATGCTAGAGAATCAAATTTAAATTGTGAATATATTTTTATATGAATTCTCTTTCAAATAGAAATCATATTAAATAAAAGGAGTATTAAAAAAATCAAATTACAAATTCAAAATTCTTTCAAGATTCATTACTCCTTAAGAGATACATATAAGATTTCACATTGAATACATTACTTTTGATATTTGAGTTGTAATGAAGTTGCAACTAATTTGCATATTATGATATATGTCATACTTTTCGTATTATTCATAGTTGAATTATAATATATAAATATTTTAATAGATTATTTGTGATTTTAATGTAATTTTTATAAATTTTTTTTTAATCATAATATCTTAAAATTAGCAAAATTTAAAGATCCATGAGACTTACGACCCATATCTCAGGGCTTACGCCTCGGCTCGTCAGAGCTAAAACGTCTCACCTCACGCCCCCCCCCCCTTTTAAAACATTGGTGGTGACAACAAATAATAAGGATATTTTAGGAAAATCAAATATGCATGCATTGCTTACAATCATGTGGTAGGTTAGCAAAATTAACTAACTAACTCTCTCTCTCTCTCTCTCTCTCTCTCTCTCTCTCTATATATATATATATATATATATATATATATATATATATATATATATATATATATATATATATATAATCAATTTATAATCTCTATATACTAACTAGGAAAGTAAATATAAATTTGACCGACTATAACTGTTCTCACCTCCCTTCTTTTTTTTGGGTCAGATATCAAAAGATTTTATTCAACCATTTTTTTTAATTACAGCTCCTCTAGCTCATGTGGACTATAGAGCTAGACTCAAGAAAAAATAAAACTGCTACGTACATTCCAATAGTTCCTCTACTACCTCTACTGTCTATTGACAACTTGTCATGGAGGAAAACTATTTAAACCTTCTAAGAACTTCTTCCACTTAGCCTTATGTTGTCCTTTGATATGAAGTTGAAGGACAATATCTCCGGATCCTGTTGTTAGTATCAGTCTTTTGCCCATGAAATCTTCGCATATTCCTTTCTATCCATGTATGATATACAATAGCTGCGAATAGGAATGCCCATATGCTAGCTCGAGGCCTGCCATTTTTGTTCCTTTTTGTCAACCATACAACTTCCTCTATCCAATTTCCAACGAGATGTCTCTCTCCCATCCATTTAAGCAACGAAGTCCAGATGGTTGATTACTGACAGTCCAAGTAGAGAAGGCACATTGTTTCTACTTCCCTACTATTGCAAAGCACAGATGCTTTTGTTACTTGTAAACCCCAAGATGCCAATCTATCAACAGTGGTAAGCCTTTGGAGAAGTGTCAGCCAAAGAATGAAATTATGTCTAGGTATGGCATTTGAAGCCAGCAGTAAAGCTTTCTAGTGAACCTTGGGGCATTGAGGATTTGCTAAAGTGTATGTCTTCTTGATATTGAATTGCCTTTGTCTGCAATATTTGCTGATGTTGGCAAAAGAATCGATACCTAGGTACCATTGTCTTGTATCAAATACTTTCCTAACGAGCCAGCAGGCTTGTCTAGGGGTGTCCATTGTAGTGAAGTCCTGTTTCTTTATATAAAAGTTGTGTATCCATTTTATCCAAAGTGCATCTTTCTTTGTATGTATAGCTCACATTAATTTGCAAAGAGCTGCTTTGTTCCACCATAAGAAGTTGATGACATTCATGCCACCAGCTGAAGTAGGCATACATATTCTATCCCAGGCAATCGGTGCCCTTTTTGAGGGGTTATGGCTACCCGTCCTTAAGAAGATCCAGCATGCAGTAGTTACTAATTGAATGATCTTTTTAGGCATTAGAAATACCTGTCCCCAGTATGTTTGCATTTCAAATAGAACACTATTTATCAACTGTAGTCTTCTACTGTATGAGAGAAATTTAGTTGTTCAGCACTTGATTCTATTAATTATCTTCTCGACTAATGGCATGCATTGCTAGATTGTCAGCTTTTTTTATGATGGGGAATCCCAAGTATTTGAATGGTAGACCTTCCAGCTTGAAATGATAATCAAAGGTGATCATGTCTTTAAACACCTGTGACACTCCAGCTACATAGATATAACTCTTGTCCAGATTTTCTATGAGCCCAGATGCCTTTGAGAAATGGTTAAACTTATCAAGTAATATTTGAATGGAAGTCTTGTCAGCTCTGCATCACATTAGCAAATCATCTGCAAAGTAGATATGTGTGAGATTCGACTTTGCATATCTCGGATGGTAGTTAAAGTCAACGATGTCCTTAAGAGTCTTAAGGGTTCTATTCAGATACTCCGTTACTAGAACAAACAGGCAATGGGACATTAGATCCCCTTGTCGCAGTCCCTTCCTTGCTTGAAATCTACTGGTGAGGCCACTATTGATCAGCAAAGAATAGTTCACAATAGTCACACATTCCATTATCCACTGAACCATTCTGCTAGGTATCCCATATTTTAGTAAGACCATACGTAAGAATGGCTATTCAATTGAATAATATGTCTTCCTTATGTCCACTTTTAGGATGCACCTAGGTGATACTCCTTTTTGAGTGTATCCCTTTGCCAGCTCATGGGCGATAATCACATTGTCTAAGATGCTTCTCCCTTTTATGAATGCTAATTGTATTGGTCCAACTATGAAATCCACCACTGTTTTCAGTCTTGCTGTAATGATCTTAGCAACAAGCTTGTATAGGGTGGTGCAACAAGCTATTGGTCGAAATTCTTTACAAATAAGGGACTTGATACCTTTGAAAGTACAAGGGGGGGGGGGGGGTGTGAATTGTAGATAATTAAAGTTAATCATTAATAAGTGACTTAAAACTTAAGTAGTCGACTAAATATGGCAATCTTGCAGATATAGTAATCCGAGGTAATAAGCAGAAAGTAAATGCAAAAATTAAAGACACCAGAAATTTTTATACTGGTTCGGATTCAATGTGAATCCTAATCCAGTCCCCTTGGGTTGCAAGGGATTTCTCTTCAAGTGAATAAGTTTTCTTTCGAGTACATATTTGATGTATGTCGCTCAGTTTCTCTAGCACTCGTTTGATACAATGCCTCACCAGTTGTATGCCCTCTTTCTATCCCTAACTTGTTACACAACAGATCTATATAGGCTACTATGCTTGTTTGCAGTAGAATGAAGAGAGTTATTTTGGTTTGATCAAAGTATACTAAGGATGGAGTTACACTGCGAATTTATACAAGGATAAATGGTGAAGGCTTGTCAACCCAAGGGTTTTGATCCTTGGAAAGAGTTGATTCTTTCCAAGAATAAAGAACTATCCGTTGCTTCTCTTTAGATCTTTTCCTTCGGCAGATAACGGGTTTGACAGGATTCTTCCTTGATTGTTGGACCTTCCAATCTTGACCGTTGTCCAGATCTTCTAGCTTTAATTGTTCTTCAGTGATTTGATCTGACTCGTCAATCACAGATTGCGTTGAATCTTTATTCCATTATGGCAGATTTGATTTTCCAGAATCATGGAGCTAATCCTGATTTGCTGATGTAGTACTATTTCTTTCCTTGTACATCGTAAGTATTTCAGGCAGCTTCCCTTCTGAATAATTTCCTTCCTTGTTCGACATGGCCGTTCCAATAGTTCCTTTTTACTTCTTTGAACTCCTGCACATGCATATTAATTGCATCATTAAAATATGATCTAACAATCTTCCCCTTTTTGATGATGGCAAAATAATATACATAAATGTAAGGATGTAAACAACAGTTGACTTCCCTGTTTAGTACTAGCCGATTTGGCTCCCCCTCAATGTGTGTAGTCAACTGAACTTGATCTCCCCCTCAATGTGTGCAGTCGACTTGTACCTATATAGTCTTGTCTATGGATGGGCAACATAGTTGACTTAACCCGTTCAAAGAATAAGAAGTACTGTCTATGCATGTAACATAGTCGACTTAACCTGTATAACAGATAAAGAATACATATGTCGACTNTTTTTCAATCAAATACATGCTGGCATGTCCTAGTCTTCTGTTCCACAACCAGGGATCATCAGATATAGAAGTTAGGCAAATGTGACCATCTATATTTTCAAATCCATCAAGTATGTAAACATTTCCGTACCTTTTTCCAGGAAGAATTATTTTACCTGATTCGTCTTCTATGGCACAACCTGTTCTCTTAAACTTTACCTCATATCCTGAGTCACAGAGTTGACTTATACTGAGGAGGTTGTAGTTTAGTCCATCAACAAGATATACCTCAGTAATGTCACAGTTATTGTTGAAAGGAATAGTTCCAGGTCCAACTATTTTGCCTCTTGAATCATCTCCAAATTTGACGCTTCCTCCATCAATCTTCGTAACCTCCTTAAAAAGATTTTTGTCACCTGTCATGTGACTGGAACACGCACTATCTAGGTACCATTTTCCTTTGCGACTTATTCTGTGGTGTTCCTGCAATACATAATAATTACTTTCTTTTAGGTACCCAAGCTTTCTTGGGTCCTGGTGAGTTAGTGTTACTGGGTTCAGAATTTTTAGCTTTCCAAACCCATCCAGACATATGATGTTTACGGAATTAACAACCAGAATATTTATGCCCACTTTTGTTACAGTAGTGACATTTAGCCGCAGACCTGTTTTCAGGTCTTTCATAAGCATTGGAACTAGCTATAATGAGATTAGATGATTCCGTTCCAGTTGACTTGTAAGTCGACTGGTCTGACCGACTGGTCGATTTAGGTCTAATTGGTTCCTTTCCAGTTGACTTGTAAGTCGTCTGGTTTGACCTAACAGAACTGTGACTGGTGGATTTGCGTAAGCTATTAAGCTGCATTTGCAATTCCTCAAACTCTTCTTGAAGTACGTCCTTTTCAATTTCACATACTTCATGTTTGAGTTTCCAGTCTTTGATTTCCATAGTGAGTCTCTTAAGCTCATTCATCATTTTTTGAGACTCTTTTAAGGAGGAATCAAGAATGTCCTGCAATTCATTACATCTATCACAGTCATAAGATCTTACCTCGCTAGTTTCTCCTCTTGCCATAAAACAGTTTTCATCGTCTGAATCATCTTCATCTGTCCAGCATCCTGAAGTTTTGTTGATCTCATTTTCTAGGATTGTCATGAAGCAGAGATTTGCTATTTCTTCACGGTCTGAGTCATCCTCATCGCTCCAGCTTCCAAATGATTTGTTTTTGTTTAATCCTCTAGAGATCTTCCTTTTCAGTTCTGGACACTCCGCTTGGATGTGTCCAAATTTTCCACATTCGTAGCATTTTCCATCATTCTTATCTTGTTCGTTGTATTGTCTAGATCTTCTTGGTGGAAATCTTCCTTTCTTTGTATTTCTATATCTTCTCATCAATCCATCCATGTTTCTAGACATCATAGCAATTTCTTCTTGTAAGGCTTCAGGATCATCAATTTCATTTTCAGCCGCTTCAGTAGTAGTTTTGAATGAAACACTTTTCTTTTTCTCCTCTTGATTTGTCTTTTTCAGGTGTGTTCTTTCAAAAGCAATGAGCTCTCCTCGAAGTTCATCATATGATAACTTGTTAAGATCTTGAGATTCCAGGGTGACCACTTTGGTCTGCCAAGTGGTTGGTAGACTTCTGAGAATTTTCCTAACCTGATCGCCACTGGTGTAAGGTTTGCCAAAAGCTTTCAAGTCGCTGATTATCTTACTGAACCTGGCAAATATTTCTTCGATGGATTCTCCTTCCTTCATTGAGAACAGTTCATAGTCGTGAACTAGCATATTGATGTGAGTTTCCTTTACTTTGCTGGTACCTTCATAGGTAACCTCAAGTTTGTCCCACATCTCTTTGGCTGTATCACAGCTAGATATTTTCTCATATTCTTCACAACTTATTGCATTGTGAAGCAGATTTCTTGCCTTGTGATTTATTTGGACAGCTTCCAGTTGTTCTTTTGTGTATGAGTCTATGTCATCAGGGTCAGCGAGTGGTGGAGTGCTGGCAGGCAGTGGGTAGTTTCCCTTCTTGATAACTCTCCACACCTTGACGTCGTATGACTTGGTGAAGATTTCCATTCGAATTTTCCAGTGAGAGAAATGTTGTCCATTGAAGTAAGGTGGCCTTACTTGTGAAGTTCCTTCCTGAAAGAGAGCTCCTATGATAACCTTTGCCATGATCTTTTTCTCACAAGCTGTTAAGCAGAAAACAAAAGTGTGAGCCTTGCTCTGATACCAATTGAAAGTACAGGGGGGGGGGGTGAATTGTAGATAATTAAAGTTAATCGTTAATAAGTGACTTAAAACTTAAGTAGTCGACTAAATATGGCAATCTTGCAGATATAGTAATTCGAGGTAATAAGCAGAAAGTAAATGCAAAAATTAAAGACACCAGGAATTTTTATACTGGTTCGGATTCAATGTGAATCCTAATCCAGTCCCCTTGGGTTGCAAGGGATTTCTCTTCAAGTGAATAAGTTTTCTTTCGACTACAGATTTGATGTATGTCGCTCAGTTTCTCTAGCACTCGTTTGATACAATGCCTCACCAGTTGTATGCCCTCTTTCTATCCCTGACTTGTTACACATCAGATCTATATAGGCTACTATGCTTGTTTGCAGTAGAATGAAGAGAGTTATTTTGGTTTGATCAAAGTATACTAAGGATGGATTTACACTGCGAATTTATACAAGGATAAATGGTGAAGGCTTGTCAACCCAAGGGTTTTGATCCTTGGAAAGAGTTGATTCTTTCTTTCCAAGAATAAAGAACTATCCGTTGCTTCTCTTCAGATCTTTTCCTTCGGCAGATAACGGGTTTGACAGGATTCTTCCTTGATTGTTGGACCTTCCAATCCTGACCGCTGTCCAGATCTTCTAGCTTTAATTGTTCTTTAGTGATTTGATCTGACTCGTCAATCACAGATTGCGTTGAATCTTTATTCCATTATGGCAGATTTGATTTCCCAGAATCATGGAGCTAATCCTGATTTGCTGATGTAGTACTATTTCTTTCCTTCTACATCGTAAGTATTTCAGGCAGCTTCCCTTCTGAATAATTTCCTTCCTTGTTCGACATAGCCGTTCCAATAGTTCCTTTTTACTTCTTTGAACTCCTGCACATGCATATTAATTGCATCATTAAAATATGATCTAACAACCTTTAGCACCAATGTTACAGTAGTACTGTTACCATTTTTCAGCAGCTTCCCATTCTCAAAGAATTCCTTCACAGCCTGTATAGTCGCTTCTCCAACAATCCCCAATATGTCTTAAAGAACTTAGCTAGAAAACCATCTATGCTAGGAGCTTTGTCATTTGGCATATCCTTGAGACCCTGTTTGATTTCTTCCTCTGATACAACTTTAATGAGTGCTTGCTGTTGTTCTCTGTTCAAGCATGGTCCATTTCTAGCTATTGTAACCTCAATGCAAGGTCGTTCACTAGCATTTGTCCCTAACAAGTTTTTGAAAAGGTTTATGAACTCTTGCTCTACCAAAGAAGGGTTAGTCAATCTCTGTCCATGTTCATTACTTATGGTAGACACTCTATTTCTAGCCTGTCCTACTTTCACTTGTGCATGAAATTTTTTTGTGTTGGAATCCCCTACTGATATCCAGATTGCCCTTGATTTCTGTCTATCCACCATTTCTTGGATGCCTTCCCATTTATCTATTTACATTAGTATCTTATTCTCCTCCAAGATCAACTGATTGTTGAAGAGGTCAGAACCTATCTCATTTTATATTCTCTGGAGCTTTCCTTTAAGGATGTCTACCCTTTTATCCACAGAGTTGAAGGTTCCGTTGAGGCTTTTTGCTCTACCACCTAGATTCTGCAGTTTCTTCCAAACTGAATACATAACATATCCAGGAATAGGTTGAATCCACACCTCTTGGACCATGTGATTAAACTTTTCATCATGTAGAAGCACATTCAGTAGTCTAAAAGGTTTGGGAAAGAAATTCTTGATAACCTCAGTACACAGTATTATAGGAGAATGATCAGATACCTCATAGCTTTCATACACTGCCTCAATGCTGCTGTATTTTATATTTCTAATGACAGTTTCCAAAGGCCCAATCTATGTTACTATAAATTCTATTTGCAGCCTCCCTCTTGTTGCACCATGACCATTGTCAGCCTTTTCTGTTCAACTGGCCCAACCCAGTGTCAGCAATACATTGTTGAAAATCTTCCACCTCTGCCTGACTAACAATATAACCATTAATTCTATCAGTAACAGAGATAATGGTGTTAAAGTCTCCTAAGACAAGCCAGGCCTCCATCATGGTACATTGAATTTGCCTTAGCTGTGCCCATATTTCTTTCCTACCCACTACAGTGTTGTAGGCATATACAAAGGTCACGCAACAGTTAAATTCTGAACCCTTATCACTGACTTCACAATGAACTAATTGGGTCCCTGAAAGTAGTATTTTGATATCCACTTCCTGGGTTTTCCAAAATACCCAATGTCACAACCCAAAATGTAACTAGTCGTGATGGCACCTAACCCAACCCGCTAGGTAAGCCAATTAACAACAAACCAATTCCAATGAAATTTTATAAGACAAATAAGTAAAAGAAAATATCTGGATCTTATACATTCCCTAAGTACTGGTAGTACAAATCATAAGCGTCTAAGATTTTAGAATTTACAAAAGATGATATGAAATAAAGTACATCATCTGTTTGAAATATACATGAACAGATCTTTCATAAGTCTAGAGCTACCATGAACAAGAGGCAGCGATAACAGGAACACAGGTACATCTTCAAATCCAGCTCCAGTCGAACACATCAACAACAACATCCAATATCTGCACGCAAGGTGCAGAAGTGTAGCATGAGTACAACCGACCCCATGTACTCAATAAGTAACAAAGCTAACCTTAGGTTGAAAGTAGTGACGAGCTGGAACAAAGGTCGAGTCTAACACCAATAGCCAACAACGGTTCATAATAACATAATGCAAGTAATAAAAGAAGTATTTCATAAATAGAGTGCTCAGCTCGTTCCCAGTTCCAGAAAGTAGGCATGCTTTTCAAGTGTTAGTGAAAACCCAAATCTTTTACCGAAATTTGCCAAAAATATGAATAAGTTGAAAACTATGTTTTTCCCCAAAATCCTTTCAACAATAATTAAGATGATTCATTTTCAAGTGGAATGAGGAAAGTACATCTCTATGCCTACATGTCAAGATATAGGCAAAATCATGAATGTCACCAAAATCGGGTAGTAGAAGGAAATGCATCTCTATGCATGTATCTCAAGTACGCATGTTAAATGTAATGTCTCCCAGTGATGAACTCATGTACTCACACTCTCAGAGTACTCAATCTCACATTCTCTCTCACCATGCTCAATACTCAAGACACTCAATCACTCAGCATGTACAATACCCGTTGCGGGTGTGTGCAAACTCCGGAGGGGCTCTTTCATCCCAAACGCTATAATCTGCACGAACAACTCACGTGCTACACGGACAACTTACGTGCTATAGTATAATTATCAGGATCCGCACAGATAACTCACGTGCTATAGTATTAATATCCTTAGAATCAGGCCCTCAGCCTCACTCAGTCATCAATCTCTCCAGTCTTTCGGGCTCACAATGCGATGAAACTATCCCAAAATGATAATATGATGTGTTAGTAAATAGCAACAGAGACTGAGATACAATATGAAATGAATGAACATGACTGAGTATGAAATTGTAATTTAACCAAATAATTCAACAGCAGAAATGACCTCAGTGGGTCCCAACAGAATAAGCATGAACCCTAGACATGGTCTCTTACATGGATCACAGCTCAATAGCTCCAGTACGTAGAGTTTTCATGGTTACAGATAAGATCAAGTAACTACACAGTACCACAAGAATAATAGAATCACAGTTCACATGGTGCACGTCCACACACCCGTCACCTAACATGTGCGTCACCTTAACACCAAACACATAACATGTAATTCGGGATTTCATACCCTCAGCATCAAGTTTAGAAGTGTTACTTACCTTGAACAAGTCGAATCCAATACCGAGCAAGCCAAACGATGCTCCAAACATGCCATCGCGCGCGTACCGACCTTCGAACGGCTCAAAACTAGCCAAAAGCAACTCAAATACATCAAATAATGCCAAAGGAAACAAATCCATCGATAAATGTTGAATCTTTAATCAAAATCCCAAAATCATCAAAGTCCAACTGGGCCCGCACCTCGGAGCCTGAAAAAACTCACAAAATCCAACAACCCATTCAGTTACGAGTCCAACCATACTGGTTTTACTCAAATTCGACTCCGCATCGATGTTCAAAACTCAAAAATTCACATTATGAAACTTAGGCTAAAACTCCCAATTTCTCTTTAAAATTCATCAATCAATTGCCAAAAATGATGATAGATTCATGGAATAAAATCAGAACCAAGTGTAGAACACTTACCCCAATCCTTGTGATGAAAATTGCTCCAAAAACCGCCTCAATCCGAGTCCCACATTTCAAAAATATGATTAAAGAACCAAAACCTCAATTTTATAGCTTCTGCCCATCAGATTCCGCATTTGCGGACAAGAAGTCGCATCTGCGACCTTCGCTTTTGCGGGAAAAGGCTCGCATTTGCGAGAAAGGTCACTTCTGCGATGACCATGGTCGCATTTGCAATCGCGCTTCTGCGCCTGAAGAACCGCTTCTGCGAAACCTCCCCAGCCAGCTCTCACCTCGCTTCTGCGACCATCGCACCTGCGGCCAAGGAATGAAAATGATCTAAACCTCGTCCGAAACTCACCCAGGCCCCTTGGGACCCCGTCCAAATATACCAACAAGTCCAATAACATAACACGGACCTACTAGAGGCCTCAAATCACGCCTAACAACATCGAAACAGCGAGTCACACCTAAATAGAATTTAATGAACTTGAACTTTTCAACTTACATAACTCGTGCTGAAACATAGCAAATCAACCCGGAATGAACTCAAATTTTGCACACAAGTCCCAAATAACATAATAATACTATTCCAAGTCCCAGAAACACAATCCGAATCCGATATCCTCAAAGTCAACTTCCAGTCAAACTTATGAACTTTCCAAACCTTCAAATTTTCAATTTTCGCCAATTTGTGCTGAAACCTTCTAGAAACATCCAAATGAAAATCCGGGCATACACCCGAGTCTAAAATCACCATCCGGACCTAACGGAAATATCAAAACTCCAATACGAGTTCAAATACTAAAAAGTCAAACTTGGTCAACTCTTCCAACTTAAAGCTTCAACAATGAAATTCATTCTTCAAAATCGATTACGAATAACCTGAAAACCAAACTGACGGTTCACACAAGTCATATTACATCATGCGTAGCTACTCATGCCCGTAAACTACCGGGTGCAAATGCTCAAAATGACCGGTCGGATCGTCACACCCAAATTCTTCCATTTGGAGCATGTGCGTAATTAGCAAACAATTCCCAATCATTACCAATTACTGTTATATTAAGAACCTTCACAGTTTGTTATTTTTCTTGAATATTTAATAATATAGAGTAATCGGTTTGTATGGTTAATCACGCTCCTCTGTTATTGTTAGTAGTAGTGTTTACTACATTAAAAAAAAAGGGTGAAAATCATTTACTGTTGGAAAATTAGTAATATCTCAAAAGGTAATGTCCATCTTGGTTTGGATATTTTTTTCTCTTTTAAATGTTATTTACATCTACTTATTAGTTAGTAATTATTTTATATTTAATAGAGTCAAACTAGCTATTACTAGCCGTTATCTAGCCGTTGGAGCAACACCTATATAAACATGGTCTTTGGAGAGTTAAAGACACACTTTCGGATATAACTTTCTGAATCATCTTTTTCTCCTATATGCGGGGTTTCTTTCTTGAGTTTTCTGCTAGTTCTGTTCCCAGTTTAATAACTGAAAGAGCTTGTTGAATCCTGGAATACGCCTAATTTTATTTATCACTGTGTGGGTGAAATATCCTTAAGGACAGTGTCCTTGACACGCCTCAAGCTAACTCCTATTCTCCATAATCAACTTTTCCAACAATCTTAAGGATATTTACACTATTTTATTATGGAGAATCAAATTTGATGTTGTCCAAGTTATTTTTGAAAATGGGACATGTACTTCAAGTTTGCACAATGGTCTTATGGAGAATACCACTCTCTGTTCAAATTATTTTTGTGAGCTACGAAATGTTACTCCAAGTCAACGAGCATTCAAGTCGATTCTAAAGATGGTGCTATACCTTAAAGATGGTGACTTCTTTTACACTTGGTATGTGTGTGTATGACATAATATTTAAGTATACCAGGTACGCATAATTGGTTTAATATCTCCTTAGTTTTTTATTCTTTTCTGCTTATTCTCGTGAGAATATAATAGGCAGAACTTTGGCATCAAGTTGATACATATAACATCGAAGAAAATGACTCTCTTAAGTTTTTGTAAATTTTATTTTTTGAAATGATGGAAAAGTTCATGTTGTACTTTTGTTTCCATTAGTCTTTAAAATTGTGAATTTTTTTATGTTAAGTTGATGTAGTGAAAATGATATTAAGTTGTCTTATAATAGACACATATAAAGAAGAAAAATTATGTGTCTTGCTTATGTTTTTCATCTTATAAGTGTCATATCAACTGGATATATTTTACTTCTTTAAGAACATTTACCCATCTTTTAGTTAAAATTACTTTCTTAAAATATTTGTTGATGATGATATAGTATGGGTTACTGTCCATAATCTCGTGAGATCTTAATATTTTTACCTTACATTTATTCAAATATGGCATAACTAGTTTTATTTGAGTCATGAAAATATCAATTTTGTCTTCTAAATAAAGTCATTTAAAATGATTTATAAGTGACATATTAGCTACTATAAGGTGCTATGAGGTCTTGTTTTCTTTTGTATGAAAAATAACTAATGTGAATAAACTACTACGATGATGTTGATGTAGTCAGAAATAATACATGAGATAAGACCTTCATATTCTTCTGAATCTAATAATGTAGCTAAATAAAAGAAAAATCTACGAGGTGAAGCTATATTATTAGCTTGTTATTTATAAAGTAGAACTTTTTATAGTGAAAAAGTTATCTCCTTAACCTGAAATTTTCGAAGATGTGGGGACCATGGTGTCCAGAGTTATATAGCCTGTAAGAAGGAAAAACTTAGGAAAAATTATTTATTAATATTATAATAAAGCCTTACAAAATTGAAATTTTTGTGGTAAAAATTTGTATCGGAAGATCAAAAATATGTTGTATTTCTTACTTTGAAAAGTTATGTTAATTCGGGTCTCTTAGTCATTTGGGTAAAAAAATCGTTGAATTATGACCCGTTTCCTACTGATTTAAGCATTTATGCAGAAGTTAAAGTTGCTTCTATATTTAGAAAATTTTACTTTGGTACTTGACTATGGAAGATACAAAAAATAAAAATAAATTCTTGTATGTGTTGAAAGATGTTTCAAAAGGCACTTGTATAGAAGTCAAGTTTCATTTCAATTGAGATGATTTTATGCCTTACCCGAGAAATACTATGAGTTAATATTCTGTATGTGGATTTTTCATTGTATTAGAAGGATACAATGATGATAGTGAATCTCTGATTCAGATGTAAAAGATTCACTAGTGATTGTGTGATCACCTTTTGGTTGGGTGTTATAATATTGGAATTGTATCGCAATGAGGTTGATTAAGCAACCTCTTGATGAGTTAAACCGACAATAACTATGTCGATGAATTTTGATTGCCACCGAGCAATAACCATTGTAAGAAAATAAATCTTTCAATGGGAAGAGGAGACTCATTTTCTTGAGATATAATGTGATAAAGCAATTGTTTGGAGATGCAACATTTTTTTTTATGTGCAATCAAAAGAGGATTTGGCCGATCCCTTAACTTATAAGTGAAACATCGAGGGGTTAAGACTTCGCCAATTTGAGATGTATCAACAATGATGGTAACCCAACCTATGTGATTGGAGATCCCATGAAGTAGGTTCATATGCGTAATAACAAATCATTAGTTGATCAAATGTTCACTATTAAATTATGTCTCTTCCTATGGTGCCTGTGTGTATATAGTGCAAGACTGCAAGGAAAGTGAGGATGAGTAATTAAACTCTTAATCTAATAATCCATAGCCTTTTGTAGGTGGTGTATTGCGTTGCAGAATACACTTGATGGATGGACCTATGTGAGTGTGGAGTGGGGCCGCTTCAATGAAATTTGTGGCAAAATTTCTAGAGCACTCATGAAAACTAGGCGTGCGCGCATGGCCTATTAGCGCAAAACCACGATAACAACAGAAATTGTGGGGGGTGTAATATGATGGATAAGATCCCTAGCTTACAACAAGAATTTTTTGGTTCATAGAAGTTGTAAACTTCACCAACTATTCTGTAAGTTAGATCTTGTTTAATCTATATCTGGTTCATAGTCTATAAGACACCAGATGAATTTTATTATATCCGAAACCCAGCAATTTATACTAACTTTCTTTCTTTATTTACTATTTATTTTTTATATCCCTTTTGAGATATGTGTGGGATTGTTGGAAAATTAGTAATATCTCAAAAGTAATGTCCATCTTGGTTTGGAAAATCTTTTCTCTTTGAAATATTATTTACATCTACTTATTAGTTAGTAATTATTGTCAATTGAAATGGGATTTATTTATTTAAAATTCAGAGTCGCCACTTGGGATAATTTATGGTGTCCCAAGTCACCGGTTTAGAATCCCGAATCGAGGAAAGTTGACTCTATTTACGGTCCGCGAACCAGAAATCCGGGTAAGGAATTCTGTTAACCCGGGAGAAGGTGTTAGGCACTCCCGAGTTCCGTGGTTCTAGCACGGTCGCTTTGATAATACTTGGCTTATTAAAATTGTCTAATTACTTATTTTAGAACTTATGTGCTTTTGCATCTTTCACCGCTTTCAATTGAGAAAATTATCTTGAAACGGGTTACGCGTACGTATACCCATTTGTTTGGCGCGTCGAAAATCATGTCACGCGAACGTGTCCACAATTAATAACGCTTTATTTTTTATTAAGAAAATTTGGGCCGAAGTTGCGCGAATGCAAACTCCGGTTTTGTTTTTAAAATCGTAATTGTATTCCGCGGACGTATACACATTCACAATAGTGTTTTTAAGCGGACCTAAAGGCTTTTCTACGAATATTAATCATTTTTAATATCTAAATTAATAGCGGGCCACGCGTTGAGATTTTGTTTGACATGGCACGCCCCAATTTATTTCTTTTCAAGGATTGCTGATTGTACACATGCCTGGGTAGAACATCTTATATCCAGAATGGACTAACAAAATTGACGTCTCAGTGTTTCAAGCTCGCATTCACTATTTCAAGAAGTTAGATATATGATTGCAATCAAGCAACAAGTTTTGATCGCAGCTTCAGAACTTAAATCACACGAGTTTCACTATTGACGCAACTTTTGAAAAGAAACGAAGATGTTGTCTAGTCTAGATTCCAATAATATGCTGCTACAAGTAAACTAAAAGAATGCTAACAGCAGGCAATCAAGCAACAACTCGTGTTCTTCCATACAATCTCATAGGAGCAGATGTTTTGCAGAGAAGGAAAACAAACGAATGCAATTTGTGTTCCTAGAAATCACACGATCGATTTCCATACTCACACTATAACGCTCAAAATCAAGCAAACTTACGAGCCAACCTTCCAGTTCCAGCAGGCGAGAGTAGTTTCACAATGACAGACTAACCAAACTATAACAACTATTTGAAATCGACGAAATCTGGACTCGAATGAAGGCTCGACATCACAATAACAGTTAAACCATAGAAAATGACCACCCAAAATCAACTTCTACTAACTGAAAATACTCAAACACATACCACCATTGCGAATAGATTTAGTCAACAAGATATTCGATCATAACACAAAAACAGACTATTCCAGACTGAAACTCATAGTTCAAAACACTGAAACAAGACATAATCGCAAGAATAAAAGAGAGGAAGATTGAATCTGAAGCTGCAAATCTCTTTTATAACAAATATAGACTCGACAATACACTTCTCGACTCCAAATCCTAGCGAGGTTCAGCAACAAATCAACAAGACGACAGAAGAAAACCCAGCTTGAATCTCAATTTTTATCTCCTTAGAACTCAAATCCGGATTCAGAAAATAAGAAAAAGTTGTATATATGTTTCTCTTAAACTTTGAAAGAACTCGTCAAAGAAGAAAATAAACTCAGAAAAACCCTTAGTTCCCAGAAACCTTTCAGCTTTTCTCTGAATTTTTTTAGCCGAGTCCCCCTTTCACAAAATCGGATAAGGCTTCTTTTGAAGACGAATCCTTGATGAATGTGGGGCTCAGATTGAGTGAAATCAATCCAACGCCTCACACTCATCCAGCAAATCGTCCCCACAACCTTCCAATCGTGAGACAAAACTCGAATTCAAGCGAGTGAGAGGGGGAGGGGAATCTTGCATCAGAAACCATTAGAACGGTAAGAGGAGAAATGGAGGGGCGCGTGAGGAGAGATTTGAGGCTCACTCGCTTGGATTTGGACTGAATTTGGGGCTGGATTCGAGTGAGAACGATGAAGGAACCGTGTTCGTTTGGGATCTAGGGCTCTTGGAGTCTCCGTATGATTATATTCGGGTGTATATTTGAGAATAGATCGGGTCATGTTTGGTTTGGGGCGTGGGTCTGGGCGGGTAATGGTTATTTTGGCTGGGGAAAGTTTGGAAAATTGGAAGGGATTTGGGCTTGAGGAGTTCTAATAGCTTTGGCCCAACAATTGGGTATTGTTTAATGAACCCCTTTTTCTTTTCATTTTCTATTTCCTTTTCTTTTTTATTTTTATTTTTTCAGATTTTGTAAAATGAAAAGTTAAAATAAAAGACCTGATTTAATTCCCAAAACTAAACTAATTATTTCCTCAAAATTGATTAAGTCCTAATTTTAATAAAACTATGACAAATTCAAAAGTTAAAAATGCAAAATGAACTATTTTTGTTATTTTCTTCCATTTGTAACATTAATTAACTAATTATCCTAAAAAGTAGAAAATTAGGTCCTAAATGCAAATGCACGATTTTTGTAGTTTTCAATAAATTAAAATGAAATACACATGCACAAACAATTGCAAACAGAAATGCCACAAAATTGCAAATGTCAAAAGGAAATTATTTTGTTTTGAATTTAGGGGAGTAAAATTCATATAGGGCAAAAATCACGTGCTCACAGTTGCCCCTCTTTGCTCGGAAACACGAAGAGTTTTCGTGCAAAGATAAAGTGAGAGGATACGAGCGAATTTTGCCTGTTTGAATACTCCGTGGGAAGCATTTTTGAAAGATTTGACCGCACCCTGCTTCTGAGGCTGCCTACATATCCTTGGCTAAAAAGGAATCAGGTCACTGTAGTTCAGGAAGGTCTGGTAGCTGGGACTACCATGAAGCTGTGATTTCACTGTTGTTGTTGCTGCTGCTACTGCATACTGAACCCCTTTATTACACCTTCTCAAAAATAAAAAGAAACTAGACTAAGCTATGATCTATGAATTACAAAAGATGCTATCTATATCTTCAAACTTGCTCTTGTGGTTCTTGTTGCCTTGTTGACTTGTATTCTCCCGGCGACATCCTTTTATTGCTGCCTTGAATTGTGATCTGAGATGTTTTGCCCTTTCTCCGAGTGATGCTTGACCGCTAAAACTTGAAATGTAGCCTCTGTTCTCCAGGCGGGCTCCTGACTGCTGGAACTTGAAATGTGTGCCTCTGTTCTCCAGGCGGGCTCCTGACTTCAACAAAATAGCTGAAACTTGAAATGTATGCCTCTGTTCTCCAGGCGGGCTCCTGACTGCTGAAACTTGAAAAGTATTCCCTTGTTCTCCAGGTGGGCTCCTGACTGCAACAAAATAAACAA
>NC_031990.1:9547586-9581617 GCF_001879085.1 Nicotiana attenuata
TATGCCTCTGTTCTCCAGGCGGGCTCCTGACTTCGACAAAATAGACAAAACAAAGAAAATTTTCTGCCCCAGTTTGGTGGTTGGGCATCATGTTACCAGATATTAGTAAGAATTTGAAAACTAAAATTTGAATTGTAATAGCTCTGTTCTTCAGGTGGGCTCCTGACTGCCGAAACTTGAAATGCATGCCTCTATTCTCCAAGCGCGCTCCTGACTGCTGAAACACTGAAATGTATGCCTCTGTTCTCCAGGCGGGCTCCTGACTGCTGAAACTTAAAATGGATGCCTCTGTTCTCCTGGCGGGCTCCTGACTGCTGAAACTTGAAATGTATGCCTCTGTTCTCCAGGCGGGCTCCCGATTGCTAAAACTTGAAATAGATGTCTCTGTTCTCCAGGCGGGCTCCTGATTGCTAAGACTTGAAATATATGACTCTGTTCTCCTGGCGGGCTCCTGATTGCTAAGACTTGAAATAGATGCCTCTGTTCTCCAGGCGGGCTCCTGATTGCTAAACTTGAAATGTATTCCCTTGTTCTCCAGGTGGGCGCCTGATTGCTGACACTTGAAATGTATTCCCTTGTTCTCCAGGTGGGCTCCTGACTGCTGAAACTTGAAATGTATTCCCTTGTTCTCCAGGTGGGCTCCTGACTTCAACAAAATAGACAAACAAAGAAAATTTTCTGCCCTAGTTTGGTGGCTGGGCACAGATGTGAGTGTTGAACTGAATTATTCAACCAACTATTATAAGAATTTGAAAGCTAAGTCCTATTATCGAGGGAGGTCCTGATAACTCCTAACAATTACGAACCTAAGTTATATCTTCTAAAGGTATTACCCCTACTACATTTGTTATCTAATAGGTCTTAACTACTCCTCATTATCCAGGAGGGTCCTGACAACTTCTAGTTAAAAAAAACAGTTTTAACCTAAGCAGACCTTGTTATCTATATCTTGTTATCTAAACAGACCTTAACACTACGTCCTATTATCCAGAAGGGTCCTGAAAATCAAAATTCAAGTCTTATCTTAAGAGTGCCAATTCTACGGCTGAATTATACTATCCTACAACAGTATCTTGTTATCTAAAGAAGATCTTAAAACTGTGTCCCATTATTCAGGAGGGTCCTGACAACTCCTAATTGAATCCTATCTTAAACAGGCAACTTTGAAACCAATTTATGTTCCTTGGGGTACATTTATGCTAAATTATGCTACTCATGATTGTTTTGAGATTTAAACTAAGTCCCATTTTCCAGGAGGGTCCTGAAAACTTCTAATTGGATCCTACTTCAAACATGCGACTTTGAAACCACTTATATTCCCTGAGGTATCTTTATGCTAAATTATGCTGCTCATGATTGCTTAAAAAAAACTGGGTNAGATGTCTTCGCTGCTGTGTTTTGCTTTGACCTGCTTCCCGAACTGGCCCTGAACCGCTTGACTTTCTGACTGACTTTCAAACCCCATGACTTTGGACGACCCAAGTGTTCTATCCCGTACTGTTATTTCACATTTCGGACCCCTTTGTCTGAAACTTTGCATCTCCCCACAAAACTACCAATCAATCCACCCATGAAACTTCCGGTGACCCTTTGTATCTTACTTTGCATCATGCCATCTTTGGTACGTTCTGGCCCCAATGTGCTTTGCAATTGGGAAACTGGTAGTGAGCCTTGACGTCCTTTCTTCTTTGTTTTGAACAAAAATGACACTGACCCATCTTAGAGAAACAAACCCCAAAAGTAATGAAATGCAATGACCTTGAGAGTTAAGGATA
The DNA here is from genome assembly GCF_001879085.1 of Nicotiana attenuata. Taxonomy (NCBI): domain Eukaryota; kingdom Viridiplantae; phylum Streptophyta; class Magnoliopsida; order Solanales; family Solanaceae; genus Nicotiana; species Nicotiana attenuata. The sequence goes on from NC_031990.1 coordinate 9,549,362, forward strand.
AAGAGAATCCAAAATCGGACGACTTACAAAAAGGAAAGAAAAGAAAAAGAGACTTATCTGAGTGGAACAGCTGGTACCATTGATCATGACATACACTTCGGACTAATCGGCCCAATCCGTCCAACCAATCCACTTTCAGTTGCCATGCTTTGTTGCCCCAAAACTCCTAACCTGATTTCTTTACCCAAACCCGAACCTTGTTCATCCTGCGGTGTCCTGAACGGTTTTCACCCAACAGACCCCGCTCATTTGTTCATTTGAAACTCACTTTTCTCCTTAAGGTGCCCGCGAGGGTTTTCACCAATAAGACTCTCTCATTTTTGATTTCTCTCAACTCACTTTCGCCTTAAGGTGCCCGTGAGGGTTTTCACCAATAAGACTCTCTCATTTTCATCATATTCCTGCTTGGACAAGAGTGTTGTCCCTGACATGAATCACCTTTTCTTGCTTGACTTGGCATTTCTTGAAGACTGATCAGAAGGTCTTTCTTTGGACCGTAATGCAGGCTTTTGGACGGGGTTAGAAAGAAAGGGTACAAAAGGCTCAAAACAATTTAAATGGGTTCAAAATGACAACTTTCGGAATCAAATCTCTTGCACAACCGCAACTTCTGCCCCAGTTTCTCGCTTGGGGACTTTTGGATTTTTATTTTGGTGGGACCGAACCGTGAGGCTGCCTACGTATCCTTAAAGGGAATCAGGTCGAACGTAGTTCATGTCATAGGATTTACTTTGTTGTTGTGATTTTTCCTTTCTTTTTCTTCCATTTTCTCTTCTTTTCTTTTCTTTCTTTCTTTTTCCTTTTCTTCTTCTTTTTCTTTTTTTTCCTCTTTTTCCTTTTTCTTTTTCTTTTTCTACTCTTTTTCTTTTCTTCTTCTTTCTTTTCATGTTCATTTTTCTTTTCTCTCTTTTCCTTTACTTATCCTTTACGCTTGCGTTTCTAAACTTTGCTCCTGATTCCAAAAGAGGGGTATGAAAGGAAATAAACAAGGCTCAAAGGGGGTAACAAAGGATAAAATGTTTAGATAGCAGAACAAAATGCCTTCGTCATTCCAATCTTCAAAACATGCCAAGTACAAACAAATACAATTAAAACAAAGAAGATCATACATAATATCTCTTGACCGCATCGGAATTGATGGCCATTTCAATACACTTGCCTTCTACGTCTGTCAAATACAAAGAGCCATTGGATAACACTCTCGTCACGATGAACGGCCCCTGCCAATTCGGGGCGAACTTGCCTTTGACCTCAGCCTGATGTGGAAGAATACGTCTCAACACTTGCTGACCCACTTCGAACTTTCGTGGACGCATCTTCTTATTATATGCTCTTGCCATTCTCTGTTGATACAATTGGCCATGACACACTGTTGCTAATCTTTTCTTATCGATCAAACTCAATTTCTCAGGCGGATCCTGACCCACTCATCATCATCAATTTCGACTTCAGCGACAATCCGAAGGGATGGGATTTCAACTTTTCAGAATTAGCTTGGCTTTTAAAACTGGGCCGAAGATTCCTCATGCATGTCATGTCATTGAAACCAGCGTGAAAAGAACTGTACAAGAAAGAAAAGAAAAACGAAAATAAAACTGTCAGGAATGAAGAAGAAGGGAAATTGCATTTCATTGAAATCGAAAGATAACGAGGTTTATACATCCAAAAGGACAGAACATAGAATCTGAATTACAACCCTGAAATAATCCTGATGAACTAAAAGAAAATCAAAGCAAACTACCAAAACTCCTTCCGGGTAAGGAGAGGAGTGGCTTCCAATTGTTAATCTTTGCAATTGGCCCAACAAATTGCACATCCGCCTTGCTAGAACCTTCTCCAACCTCCACCATGTTCACATCGTCGAACAACTTCTCGAACCTTTCAATCAACTCTTTATCAAGATCAACCACAGAACTAGGAATTGTTGTTATTGGGCGCTTCCCAGCGCCTGGCTTGACAATGACAGGATCTGTGTGGGCACCCTCCACAATCACGACATGCTTGTTCGACACTCCTGGCGCAACTTCTTTTGCCCTTTCTTGTTTCGTTGCAACCTCACTTGAGGACCCTTTCTTGACTACCGCAGATGGTTCACTGTTTGTCCCGCTCAACTTGATCACTGATTTCTCACTTGTTGACTTTTCAACCGGCCTGACCTCACTGGACCGAATCATCGTGACGGTCTGTGAAGGCTTCTTTGGCTCCCCTCCCTTATGCACTATCTCAATCATATTGGTCTCATGATGGGCCAGCAACGGATTCTGGTTGATATTGGGCACTTTCGGGGCCTGAACCTCGATCCGATGGGTATCAATGAGCTCTTGAATAGCTGTTTTCAATTACCAGCATTTCTCTGTGTCATGCCCCGGAGCACCTGAACAATATTCGCGTGATTGGTGGAGGAGGGTATGGGACTTGTTTGGGTGGTAGAGCTGGTGGTGTTTGGGAAGTGGCGCCATAGCATTGTTGGTAGGGGGAAATGCTGGAGATGAATTCACAGTAGGAGGGTCCTGAGGTTGAGCCAATGGTGGGATATAAGCAGGGTTGGCGGGATAAGCCGGTGGTGGATGCCCCTTTGCCCAGTCCTGGTACATTTCAGCCATTTGCTGCCTCAGCTTATACATCTCTTCTTTCATCGCATTAACATCTAGTTCTTCCACCTCTTTTGACGGGTCGACAATACTCGCCTCTAGTTCTTGGTTGGCCATGCTCATCTTGTTTTTTGACCGGGTGTTGTAGGAGCGAGGTGCCAGAATGCTAATCAACTAACCACCTGCCTGGACTCAATACATCAACAATAATTTTGTTAGCGGTTAGGGCTTTAACAGATTGGTAACCGTACATTTGGGGAATGAATGCACCTAAGCAGTTAATCGTTTCTATTATGCATTTGCTCGGCCGCTTGCGTCATCCCGACTTTCCCTATTTCCCTGGAAACTTCTGTTTCTTTTCTTTCCTTCTTTTTCTTTTCTCATTCTTTCCTTTTGCCCTCTCTTTGTTTTTATTCTCTCATTTTCTCTCTTATTTTGCCATTGTTTCCTTCTCTCGATTTCTTATTTTCTTTCTCTCTTTTTTCTTTTTCTCTCTTGTTTTTCCTCTCTTTTCTTTTCGCTCTTTTTTCTATCTTCTTTTTTGTTCTTTTTTTATCACTCTTTTTCTTTCTCTTGGTTATGGTCGAATTCTATGGAGATTGCCTACGTATCATGACCCCGCATGAATCAGACCGAGCGTAGTTCTTGGTGATACGAGTGAAAAATAAAAACTATTTTTGGGATTTTCAATTTTTCATAAAACAAACACTTTGACTACAAGGACTCAAGACCCACAGACTCGAAAAAAACTAACAAACTTAGAAAAATATCAACTCAAAAGACCTAACAGACTCCAAAACAACAGACTCAAAACAGACAGTACCGACTCAAATAAAGATCACAAATACATTAAAGCCTTAAAAATTCCTGGAGCTCTCGAGGTATTGCTTGGTGCTGCTGCGGGCTCGTCTGCAAGATCCCCCTGGAGTCTTTCCAAATCTCTCATTACCTGCTAGACAAATGTCATGACTGCCGCAAAGAAAGTGGTGCGGGTCATGTCCTCACATGCTTGGCATTTTCCCAGGATGTACTCTTCAATCGCCCTGACCCTTTCACGGATCCTACCCTTCTCTTGCAACAAATACCCAACTTGCCGGGCTCTAGATTCCAAAGTTTGCTCAGCTGCATGGCTTTGTTCTTGAAATTGTCGTAGATCCCTTTCCAACCGTGCTATCAAGGCATAACAATGCTCCCTTTCGGCCTCGAAGTCTCTTTCCTGCTTAGCCATTTCAGTTTCAATGATCTTGACCTTTTTCTTCATACTTACCATCCCCTTGTCGTATTTCTCCTTTAGCTGACGGATGAGACTGGCTCGTTCCCCTGCATCCTTGGCTAACTTAGCCCGAGCATTTGCTAGCTCCACTTCGGTCTTTTGCAACTCATCCTCGAAATCACGTGTCTTCTGGGTAAGATTGTAGATGAGAATTTCATCTTTGCTACTCCTGCCCGGGTTTTCAATTGCTATTTTCATTTTCTGGATTTGGACTTTAAGAGCTTCGTTCTCTTGAACCAACTTTCTTCTCTCACCTTCGGCTTCTTAGGCTTGGAGATCATTGTTGAATTCCAAGTTTCTCAGCTTTTCTTTCAAGGCATGAATCTCAGCTTGATATGCCTTTTCCTTTTCCCCCCGTACTAATCTTTCTTTGATTTTGTCGTCAAAAGCTTGCGCATGAGGTCTTTTGGCAGGCCTCTTAGGTATGGGTTCCAGCTCGTTGTTCATACAAGACCTCTTCTCAAACCAAGCAGCATAGTTTGGATCCACTTCTCCCTTTGCGACATTTGGTACCTGGGTGCCATTTTTAAGATACCGGCAACTATTCCAATCCTGTTGAACTAAAGCCTCGGGCAATGCGGCTTCAGGGTGCAACTCTATGACCTGAGTACTTAGGTCTTCATCTTCGGGCACAATCTGATACCGTCCCAATTGAATCAAGACCCTCTGTGGTGCATACGGTTGAATACTTTTCACACCCATTATCCTCAAGTAGCCTTTAGCAGCAGTCATGTATATGGCTTCTATCTTTGGGAGCCATCCTATGGACCACTCAATTTGACTCGCTTTGAGAGCTTTCAAATGAGACACCCATGCTTCAAATCCTTCTGACACATTGTAATCCTTTACCCTCTCTTCATAACTGGTGATGAAGTTATTTGGGCTTGAGCCATAACTCATGAATCTGGGATGATGGCAAAGATGCTTGATCATCCACAATTGTAGGAGGATATTACAACCTTCAAAGAACTGGGCCCCGACTTTGCACAAAGTCAACGCACGATAGATATCCGCCAGTACCAACGGGGCAAGTGTGTGATCTTTCATGGTAGTGAGGATTTGCACAATTCTAGCCATACGAATATCCACTATTACTTTCTCATTTCAGAAAACCATTATCCCCAAGAATGCCACAATAAATCCAAACCGGCGATGAAGTTGCCAAAGAACCTTATCTTGTTTATTACTCAACCCCTTTTCATGTGCTTCAAAACTAGAAGAGTGCCCAAACCTGAAGTATAAGAAATGGAAAGCACAACACCCTTCACTCACACGGTTTTTACTTGCCTGTTTACTGATATTCAGGAGGTCAAAAAACTTGTGCACCGACGGAGCCCTTGGAAATATAAGTTGTTGCTTCCTCAAATCTCGTCCAAACTCAATGTACCCGGCTATCTCCTCCAAAGTAGGTGTAATCTCAAAGTCTGAGAAGCGAAAAACATTACGAGCGGGGTCCCAAAAAGTTATCAGAGACTTGATCAGATCGTCCCGTGGTTCAACCTCCCAGATGTCTGTAGGAGCGCCCAGCTGCTTTCTCACCCATTTCTGACTATCCTGATCTAAATCATTCCACCATATGCGCAAATGTACCCGAGCCTGCTCCCTGATCACTTCTGGTGGATCTTGGATAATATTAATCTGTTCCTGTAGAAGGGTAGGGTTTGGGTTGACTCCAGTGGACCCATTTGAAAACAGGTTTATAAAAAAAAAAGACAAAAGACCGTGATCCCTTCCTTGATATGCCAATTTTAGCCCCTAATTTATTTGACCCCCTAATTTCTTTTTTCTTTTTTTTCTTTTTCAAAAATAAGGCCGGACCTTATGTAGGTTGCCTACGTATCCCACATCCGGTGAGAATCAGACCCGCGTAGTTCGGCCAGCTTAATTTTTGGAAATAACTATTTTTGAAAAAAATTCGGCAGAGTTTCGGGGTATTTTCAAGCATTGGGTTTTTCTTTAGAACCGGGTTTACTTCTTTCTTACAGCACTCTTGGTCTTTTCCTCTCTTTCTCTTTTTTTTTTTTTGATTTTTCCTCTCTTTTTCTTTTCTTATCTAGCCGGTCAGCATGCAAGCCGAAACAAATAAATGTTCACGTAGCACATAGAATGCATCATGGTGGTCTGTTATTTTGGGTACACCTATCCTAGACGGACCCTGTGGTGAGTCCCCTAAGTCAAATGCACGTGATGCAAACAAGCGCTCCTACTAGGGATCCGGCATGGAGTTGTGTTTTTCTAAGTTTAAATCCTGGGATTTTGATCTAGACGTGGGGTACCCGAGCGGACAACTGGGGCCGAGGAGGGGGCGACGTACCGGGAGCACTAAAGTCTGCCCGGCCTTGTCGCTTGCCCAGCCTCCCTCTATTTGGTATAATTTCTACAGAAAAGCGGGCTACGCAAACGTATGCACCATTTTCAGAAGACTCAGAAGGGGTGGTGTAAGAAGGCAATTATATACAATTCAACAATATTAAAGCAGTAAACAGATAGCATTTTAGCACAAAGGTTCACAAATATACAATAATATCAACAATAAATAAGCCAAGTAAAAATCATGAAACAAGCTCGAATTCTTGAACCCTGAACAAAAGTTCTGGGTTCTTATCCCCAGCAGAGTCGCCAGAGCTGTCAATAGAAACGGGATTTATTTATGTAAAATTCAGAGTCGCCACTTGGGATAATTTATGGTGTCCCAAGTCACCGGTTTAGAATCCCGAATCGAGGAAAGTTTACTTTATTTACGGTCCGCGAACCAAAAATCCGGGTAAGGAATTCTGTTAACCCGGGAGAAGGTATTAGGAATTCCCGAGTTCCGTGGTTCTAGCACGGTCGCTTTGATAATACTTGGCTTATTAAAATTATCTAATTACTTATTTAAGAACTTATGTGCTTTTGCCTCTTTCACCGCTTTTAATTGAGAAAATTATCTTGAAACGGGTTACGCGTACGTATACCCATTTGTTTGGCGCGTCGAAAATCATGNAAAGAAAACGTAGGGGTCATGTCACGCGAACGTGTCCACAATTAATAACGCTTTATTTTTATTAAGAAAATTTGGGCCGAAGTTGCGCGAACGCATACTCCGATTTTGTTTTTAAAATCGTAATTGTGTTACGCGGACGTATACATTCACAATAGTGTTTTTAAGCGGCCCTAAAGGCTTTTCTACGAATATTAATCATTTTTAATATCTAATTTAATAGCGGGCCACGCGTTGAGATTTTGTTTGACATGGCACGCCCCAATTAATTTCTTTTCAAGGATTGCTGATTGTACACATGCCTGGGTAGAACATCTTATATCCAGAATGGACTAACAAAATTGACGTCTCAGTGTTTCAAGCTCGCATTCACAATTTGAAGAAGTTAGATATAAGATTGCAATCAAGCAACAAGTTTTGATCGCAGATTCAGAACTTAAATCACACGAGTTTCACTATTGACGCAACTTTTGAAAAGAAACGAAGATGTTGTCTAGTCTAGATTCCAATAATATGCTGCTACAAGTAAACTAAAAGAATGCTAACAACAGGCAATCAAGCAACAACTCGTGTTCTTCCAGACAATCTCATAGGAGCAGATGTTTTGTAGAGAAGGAAAACAAACGAATGCAATTTGTGTTCCTGGAAATCACACGATCGATTTCCATACTCACATTATAACGCTCAAAATCAAGCAAACTTACGAGCCAACCTTCCAGTTCCAGCAGGCGAGAGTAGTTTCACAATGACAGACTAACCAAACTATAACAGCTATTTGAAATCGACGAAATCTGCACTCGAATGAAGGCTCGACATCACAATAACAGTTAAACCATAGAAAATGACCACTCAAAATCAACTTCTACTAACTGAAAATACTCAAACACATACCACCATTGCGAATAGATTTAGTGAACAAGATATTTGATCATAACACAAAAACAGACTATTCCAGACTGAAACTCATAGTTCAAAACACTGAAACAAGACAGAATCGCAAGAATAAAAGAGAGGAAGATTGAACCTGAAGCTGCAAATCTCTTTTATAGCAAATATAGACTCGACAATACACTTCTCGACTCCAAATCCTAGCGAGGTTCAGCAACAAATCAGCAAGACGACAGTAGAAAAGCCAGCTTGAATCTCAATTTTTATCTCCTTAGAACTCAAATCCGAATTCAGAAAATAAGAAAAAGTTGTATATATGTTTCTCTTAAACTTTGAAAGAACTCGTCAAAGAAGAAAATAAACTCAGAAAAACCCTTAGTTCCCAGAAACCTTTCAGCTTTTCTCTGAATTTTTTTAGCCGAGTCCCCCTTTCATAAAATCGGATAAGGCTTCTTTTGAAGACGAATCCTTGATGAATGTGGGGCTCAGATTGAGTGAAATCAATCCAACGCCTCACACTCATCCAGCAAATCGTCCCCAGAACCTTCCAATCGTGAGACAAAACTCGAATTCAAGCGAGTGAGAGGGGGAGGGGAATCTTGCATCAGAAACCGTTAGAACGGTAAGAGGAGAGATGGAGGGACGCGTGAGGAGAGATTTGAGGCTCACTCGCTTGGATTTGGACCGAATTTGGGGCTGGATTCGAGTGAGAACGATGAAGGAACCGTGTTCGTTTGGGATCTAGGGCTCTTGGAGTCTCCGTATGATTGTATTCGCGTGTATATTTGAGAATGGGTCGGGTCATGTTTGGTTTGGGGCGTGGGTCTGGGCGAGTAATGGTTATTTGGGCTGGGGGAAGTTTGGAAAATTGGAAGGGATTTGGGCTTAAGGGGTTCTAATAGCTTTGGCCCAACAATTGGGTATTGTTTAATGAACTCATTTTTCTTTTCATTTTCTATTTCCTTTTCTTTTTTTATTTTTATTTTTTCAGATTTTGAAAATGACAAAGTTAAAATAAAAGACCTGATTTAATTCCCAAAACGAAACTAATTATTTCCTCAAAATTGATTAAATCCTAATTTTAAAAAAAACTATGACAAATTCAAAAGTTAAAAGTTAAAAATGCAAAATGAACTATTTTTGTTATTTTCTTCCATTTGTAACATTAATTAACTAATTATCCTAAAAAGTAGAAAATTAGGTCCTAAATGCAAATGCACGATTTTTGTATTTTTTGTTAATTAAAATGAAATAAACATGCACAAACAATTGCAAACAGAAAATGCCACAAAATTTCAAATGATAAAAGGAAATTATTTTATTTTGAATTTAGGGGAGTAAAATTCATATAGGGCAAAAATCACGTGCTCACAATTATTTTACATTTAATAGATCCAAACTTGCTATTACTAGCCGTTATCTAGTCGTTAACTAGACATTGGAGCAACACCTATATAAGCATGGTCTTTGGAAAGCTAAAGACACACTTTCTAATACAACTTTCTGAATCATCTTTTTCTCCTATATGCTGGGTTTCTTTCTTGAGTTTTCTGCTAGTTCTGTTCCCAGTTTAATAACCGAAAGAGCTTGTTTAATCCTGGGATACGCCTAATTTTATTTATCACTGTGCGGGTGAAATATCCTTAAGGACAGTGTCCTTGACACGCCTCAAGCTAACTCCTATTCTCCATAATCAACTTTTCCAACCTTTACATCCCCAAATTTACTCTAAAAGTCAAACTCATTTTCTAACTTTAAATAATTATCATTTTTATCTTTTCATCTTATGTAATGTCTATTTTACCCTTAACATTTTCAACTCCCCATATATGTAATATCTTTTTATATTATCTAGATATCTTTTAATGCAGGTATTTATTCATAATTTAAAAAATAATATTATATCTTATTATATAATTTAATCTAAGTTCACTAACATTATAAATAAAATACTCATCTTATGAATTTATTACAAAATGTAAAGCTACTTTATTATTATTGTTATTTTAATATTATGCTTATTAAAATTTTAATATTATGTATATTAACATGCATATAATATATGTCGGTGTGTGTGTGCGATTTTAAGTTTCAGGATTTTATTATTATTCATGTGTATATAAATTTTTGAATTTTGATTGTTATTGTCACGACCTGGATTTTTCACCTTCGGGAATCGTGATGGCGCCTACTCGTGAAAGCTAGGCAAGCCGACAATTACCATTTTACTACCATTATAGTTAACCATACAGGGACAGATATTAATTTAAAACAAAAATAATTAAGAAGTGCCGAAACGAAGTAACAGTGCCACAACTCAAGTACATAACTACACCATAGATCTGGTGTCACAATCCACAAATGACTAAGATTTACTACAAATACAAGTCTGAAAGAAACACAACTGTTCTCGAAATAGAAGAGACAGAAGAAACTAAAGTGGGGCGAGGGGGACTTTAGGCTCTGCGGACGCCCGCAGATCTACCTTGGTCTCCCTGGACTAGAGGCAGCTACCTCAAGCTACTCACAAGGCCCGACACCGAAATCTACACAAAAAGTGCAGAGTGCAGTATCAGTACAACCGACCACATGTACTGGTAAGTGTCGAGCCTAACCTCGGCGAAGTAGTGACGAGGCTAGGACACGACGACCATATAAACCTGTGTAGTTAAGTCATACACGAACAGAATAATAATAACAGGAAATAACAGATAAAGATGGGAAGGGGAACATGCTGCGGGGAATATCAAATTCTGATAGTAATTTAATAGAGAAGCATAATTAACACCATATTTGTACCAACAGGAATAATAAAACAGTAACATGTGCACGACATCACCCTTCGTGCTTTTAGTCTCGTCCCCACCATAAGAAAACAACAGAAATGGCACGGCATCACCCTTCGTGCATTAACTCTCATAATCATGGCACGACATCACCCTTCGTGCATTAACTCTCATAATCATGGCACGGCATCACCCTTCGTGCATTAACACTCACAATATCGGCACGACATCACCCTTCGTGCATTAACACTCACTCACAATATTATGCACGGCATCACCCTTCGTGCTTTACACTCTTCCTCACTCAAACAATAGAAACAATACATCCCGGCAAGGGAATCAACAATAGAAACAATAACATCCCGACAAGGGAATCAACAATACAAAAAGTAATATCCCGGATGGGGAATCAGCTAAAACCAATCTCATTTCAACAATTAAATTCACGAAGTAATTCTCAACTTGAGTCAATACTCAACAATGATCAAATACTCATCAATATCATAAGACTTGCTCAACATGGAGAAACATCTTTTTGAGCATGAACAATAAGTGATAAAAGACATAACGGTCATAATATAAGATTCACTTGCATGCTCGACACCAACGTATAGATACTCGTCACTGCACCTATACGTCGTACTCAACACTAACACGTAGCAAACAAGACCACAACACCTATTCCCTCAAGCTAAGGTTAGGCTAAACACTTACCTCAATTTCACGGGCAAAATCAAGCCTCAATTACCGCTTTACCTCTCGGTTCCACTTCCAATCCGCTTGTATCTAGTCATTATTTACTTAATAACATCAATAAATGCTAAATAAAACAATTCTAATGCATGAATGAAGATTTCCCAATGTTCTCCCCAAAAAGTCAAAATTCGGCCTCGGGCCCGCTTGGTCAAAACTCGAAGTTTGTACCAAAACCCGATTATCCATTCACCCATGGACTCAAATATGCAATTGGTTTTGAAATCCGACCTCAATTTGAGGTCCAAATCCCCAAAATTTGAAAATCCTAATTTCTACCCAAGAACACGCAATTTCCCATGAAAAATCCTAGATTTTGAAGTAAAATCATGTAAAAAGTTGAATTAGATTGAAGAAGAAGAGTTAGAAATCACTTACCTATGATTTGGAGAAGTTTGAGTCTTTAAAATCACCTAGGGATGCTTAGGGTTCGAAATTTTGAAGAATGAAGTTGAAATCCCGTCCAAATGATGTTTTGTTCAGGTGCAGATGTCGCAATTGCGACTTGAGCTTTGCAAATGCGAGACAGGCTTCGCAATTGCGAACCTGCTGCATGTCTGCTCCTCTCGCAATTGCGAGCATTTCATCGCAATTGCGATGACTGGCCCCTCCCTGATGACTTCGCAATTGTGAAGGGACGTTCGCAAATGCGAACAATGCAGGCCTGGGCTTCCTTCGCAAATGCGATCAAGCCCCCGCAATTGCCAAACCTGTTAGGCTCGCAATTGCGAAGCCTGACCTCGCAATTGTGAGATCAGAGCATGTAACAAAAATACCAGCTGCAACAGAAATTTTCTAAGTCCAAACTCACTCCGTGGCCTATCCAAAACTCACCCGAGCACTCGGGGATCCAAACCAAACATGCAGGCAAGTCTAAAACATCATACGGACTTGCTCGTGCGGTCAAATCATCAAAATAACATCAACAACTACGAATTTAACCTCAAATTCATGAAATTCATAAGATAGTTCAAAATCTCTATTTTCTTAACCTAGGGTCCGATTTATATCAAATCAACTCCGATTCTTACCGAATTTCACATATTCGACTTAAATATTATTTTGAACCTGTACCGGGCTCCGGAACCAAAATACAAGCCCGATACCATCAAGATCACACACCATTTCATTTCCAAAAGTCCTTATATATTCCGGCAAACAATTTTCTTTAGAAATTCTTTTCTCGGGCTAGGGACCTCGGAATTCGATTCCGGGCATACGCCAAAGTCTCATATTTTACTACGGATCCTACGGGATCGTTAAATTACGGGTCTGGGTTCGTTTACCAAAAATATTGACCGAAGTCAACTTTATCTAATTTTAAAGGCCAAATTCAATATTTTTCTTATATTTCACATAAATGCTTTCCGGATACGCGCCCGGAGTGCGCACGTAAATGAAGAGAAAGAAAATAAGGTTTTCAAGGCCCCGGAACCCGGATTCGGGTCTAAAACAAAAGATGATCCTTTGGGTCATCACAGTTATTAGTAGATTTTTTCTAGATTATAATTAAAGGTCATGTAAAGTGTAAATAGATAATTTTTACAAATTTACTGTAAAATTTACTGCTATTTTCACACATTTTTTTAATTACATGCAGTGTATAGTTTATAAAATTTTCACTGTCTTTTAAATAGATAGAATTTTGATTGCTATTAATAAAACTAGTGATACAAGTAAATTATTTATTGTAATTTTTATTTTTCTCATTTTTTCACTATTGAACGTCATCAACTTATATGCTTGGCTACTACTTCTCACTTTCTTTAGGTTTTGCAAGTTTTTTTAAATTTATTTATAGGTAAGTCGATAACAACAACAACAATAACAACAACAAACCCCGTATGATCCCAACAGGTGGGGTTTGGGAGGGTAGTCTGTACGCAGACCGTACCCCTACCTAATGCAGGTAGAGAGGCTGTTTCCAATAGACCCTCAGCTCAGGAAAGGCAAGAAGAAGAAGAAGAGGAAAGCAGGGAAGGAAGAAAGAAGGAAGAGAAAAGAAAAAGAGAGAGATAAAGGATAAGTAGTACCAAATAATAGTCACAGGGAATACAATACCTGATGTGAACAAAACCACATAACGTATAAAAATCTAAGAATATGAAGGGACATGCATGCTACTAAGACTATCGATGAACAACTAAAAAACTACCTACTAACCTTCTACTTTAATCCTGGACCTCCACACCCTCCTATCAAGGGTCATGTCCTCAGTGAGCTGAAGCGTCATGTCTTGTCCAATCACCTCTCCCCAGTACTTCTTAGGCCTACCTCGACCTCTTCTCAAACTCTCTATGGCCATCCTCTCACACCTCCTGACAGGAGCATCAATGCTTTTTCTCTTAACATGTCCGAACCATCTCAGCCTCGACTCCTGCATCTTGTCCTCTACGGAGGCTACTCCCACTCTGTCCTGGATAGCTTCATTCTTAATCCTATCTCTCCTGGTACACCCACACATCCATCTCAACATCCTCATCTCTGCTACTTTCATCTTCTGCACGTGAGAGTTCTTGACTGGCCAACACACAGCCCTATACATCATAGCTGTTCGAACCACCACTCGATAAAACTTACCCTTAAGTCTTGGCGGAACATTCTTATCACATAAAACACTGGAAGCGAGCCTCCAATTCATCCATCCCGCTCTGATGCGATGTGCGACATCTTCGTCAATCTCCCCGTTACCCTGGATAATAGACCCGAGATACTTAAAACTCGCTATCTTGGGGATAACTTGAGCATCAAGCTTAACCTCTACGTCTGCATCATGGGTCGCGTCTCTGAATTTGCACTCCAAGTATTCTGTCTTGGTTCTACTCAGTTTGAAACCTTTAGACTCCAAGGTCTGTCTCCAAACCTCCAACCTCGCATTAACTCCGCTTCGCGTCTCGTCAATCAACACTATATCATCGGCAAATAGCATGCACCAAGACACCTCCCCTTGGATATGTCGCGACAGTACATAAAAATAAAAAATAAAAAATTCATTATTCAAGAACAAAAATAAGAGATAAAAATTGAAGAGGGTAAACTAGGTATTTTAAGATTTCACCTTTGATATGAGGAGCATAATGATAATTGTTCAAAATTGAAGGGTGAATTTAATTTAAATGATTTTTACCCAAAAGAAACTCACTATTTGAGGCAGTTGATTTTTCTGATTATTTTCCTAGTGCACTAAATTATTTGAGAAAAGGAAAGCTCTCAAAGCAATGTCCAATCGCTTGATAAAGAAATGGATATTGGGGTTAACTCAATTCCAAAAGTCAGTTCAATAAACGATCAGAGACGATGTGGGACAGTTACAGGCTTATTAACATATAATTTTTTTGAAGGGCAAAATACCTTGTTATTTTAAGAGTTTTCTAACACGTGTCGAAACGTAACTCCACTTTGGACTGCTGGGGCTCACCCATGATACCGAGCATATCTATTTTCTTTCAGTTTCATTTATTTAAGGGAAAATTTGAGGTGGGGGTGGTAGATAAAGCTGTAATTTTAGATGGGTATTGGAGGAATTGAAAAAGTGGGTAGTGAAATTTTAAAAAAAAATCTTAAAGATTCTTTTGTTTGAATTTGGTAGAATTAAACTTCTTCATTTTCTTCTATTTTATGGACTGATATATGAGTAAATATGGGAGTTGGGAATTTTTGGTTACAAGGGTTATCAAGCTATTCCAATTTTCTCATATAGACGTCTAGCCACTATGGCATAGAGTATCAAAGCTACATATCACGTTTCTTTTGACAAATGGAAATAGTCTTAAGTTCTACTTAATATTTAATGAGAGTTAATATATGTACAACGTAACTAAAGAAAGACTATGTATAGAGTTCTAAAACTGGCCGCCACTGCATCATTCAACTTACGATTTCTAAAAACTAACAATTTCAAAGTGGTCCAAAACCTAAATTAGCCATAAATTTTCTATTATTAAAATGCTTTTGAGTTTATATACTATTCCCTCTGTCTCAAAAAGATATCACATTTTATTTGTAAAAAATAATTTGACTTTAAATTTCTTCTTTTATCCTCAATGAGATGATTTATAGCCATCCAAATATTTATGGTCTGTTTTAAACCACAAATTTCAAACTTTCGTTTTTTTAGACTCAGTGATCAGTCAACACCGTTACATAAATTGTGACGGAGGGAGTATTAGTCTAAACAAACGGCAGTGAAATCTTTTCTTCTTTGTCTGCACAAGCACCTTGAACCCTTTCCTATTTGGAATACTATAAACTTCAACACTTTGTTAAAATTATTTAATTTTCCCATTCAAAACAAACAGAAGGGTGCAATAACAAGAAGATCAAAAGGAGCAAAGAAAATATGTCAGTTTGTGAGAGATATAATCTAAGGGCTTTGGTTTTTCTTCTTCTTCTTCTACTTACATCAATGGCTTCAAGGGTTGAAAGCATAAGAGATATGCAAGAGAAGAATTATCAGAGTTTGCTTCAAAACCAACTTCCAAGAGGACCAGTGCCACCTTCTGATCCATCTCCATGCCATAACAAGCTTGATCCTTTCAATCAAAGCGACTTTTCTTTTCATCAAGATTATATCATGTGTCCATAACGTGATCATCCTTTTTTTTATTTCCATCCAGTGTCCGGTACATATCAACTTTGAGGCCCGACGACTAATCCAGATTCGCGATCAGAAAAGTCTCACTTTGCGGGTAAAGCGCTCTCCACCCAAAGACGACTTCATACTAGGCCAGGGCTGGAACCCTAAAACTTTGGTTAAAGATGGAGGAACACTTACTTATTGGTTACTCCACCACAACCTTTAGTGGTTAATGTTTGATCATTTAGAATAAGATACATTTAATTATTTAGAACTTCTGATGATAATGGAGAGATATATATATGTAGCTCTTTCAACTTTTCTTTCGTTCTTTACTCTTTCAATATTTTAGAAGTAGCCATTTATAACTTTACCTGAGCTTTTCATTCATTTTTTACACCAACTTTGATTAATTATATGCGCCGTATCATCTAATTAAAGTATAACTTATCAGAGATTGAACATTTTTATCTACTATTTATCTCCAAGATCCTCTTTCCCCTGCGTACGAGCCTAATTATTATTCTACAAAATGTATACGTGAATCTAATTATGTTGATCGGAAGCAGTTATGTGAATCCAAAGGTTATGTGTACTAGCTTTTATAATATGTTGAATTATTTAATTATTGCATTTAAAAATTCAAGATATTATATAGCAACTACTTTTTCATTTAATTATGGTTATATGCAACATCTCTAACTTTGTTCCATTGTGGAAGTTTCATAATGGAACACTCATGACTTTATCATGATACAACAAAATATACGATCTATTATTTCTTACGGAGGAAACAGAAAAGGAGAATAATACTTGTCATTTATCAAAATATATTTCCAAAACAAATACATGAGACAGTGAAAAAATAACAGAAAAAACAACAACAAAAAGAAAATTAAGACCTAAGCTATTCTTTTATCCATGTTTTGGACAAGTCGACGCATTTGGAATCTCCAAAACAAGAAATATACTAACCCAAATCCCGCCAATACAAACAACCAAATATTATCCTCTTTATTCTCTTCCTCCATTTCCACTATACTAAACTCTTCTCTATCTGCATTTCCCATTATACCCTCCATAATATGCCCATATAACACATACACCCTATTCCTGTCCCCAATTGTAACAGAAGATGCAAACCCCTCCGCGTCAAGGGTAATTTCGTCAAACACTACTCCATTAACCCAATTATCCGCGCTCTTCACATAATAAAGCTTGTGCTGACTCACCACTACAACTACGCCGTCACTTCTAACGGACATACCATCAGCTGCCGTTAAATCTTTATCCAAATTAACGGTCTTTGCCGTCCCGTCATCAACGTTGACTTTGTACATTTTGCCTGTATTTGATTGGACCACAAGTAAATACCCTTTAGATGTAAAAACGATGCCGTTTAGTCCGCATTTGTGATAATCTGCGGTCATGTCCACGGGATGAGATTTGAAGACCTCCGATCTCCACAAAACCGAAGCTTCGCCGGCGAAGTTCACTTTCCAGATAAAATCGCCATCGGAGTTGGTCACGTAAGCGTTTCCGGAGGAATCAACGGCGACATCATTTGCGGCAGCGGGGCGGATTGTCTCCGTCACGGTGGCGATCGGATTTTGATCGTCGCTGTCTAGGAGAGGCGTGAGGAAAATGCGGCGGCGGGATTTGAGGTCGTAGGCAGCGAGTGCGTTGAACGGGGAAGGTGAAGTGGGGGTAGGGATACGGTGAATGCAAGCAAGGAGGCGGTTGTTACGGCGGTCGATGGCGAGGCCGAGGAACGAGGAATTTCCCGGTAAATCGGTGTCGGAGAGTAGGGTTTCGGTTACGCCGGCGTCGGAAATGGAAAGGAGTTTCTGATGACGTATACCGCCGACGATGAAGTTGTGTGATTTGGGATCCCAAGTGAATGACTCCGGAAAAAGGTTCGGTGATCGGAAATTGATGACGTGGCGGTGTTTAGCGGCGGAGGAAATGATTAAAGTGACGGAGATGAAAAGGGCGTTGAAAACGGTAAGGGCGAAACTTGGTTTCATTGTACTAAGCTTTGGTGTTTTTCGTCAGTTTGTCGACGGAATATAACTTGAAATTACTAAAATTAAAATATATTTTTCTTTTTTCCATTCAAACTAACTTGGCCAGCAAGCCTATGAATCTGAGGCACGGTTAAAAGCTTTGATTTGAAGGTGTATGATTGTAGTGTAATTGATAACATTATATGAGAAGTCAAAAATATTCGAAGTTTTCTTTTTGTTGTTATAGGAATACATTATAATTGCTGATTCTTTTGAAGTAAATAAATAAATTTTGTAAATAAAGTATTTTTGATAGAAACATTTTCTAAAATATTTTTAATGTTGTAGGAATATTCTCTTTTTTAAAGAAAAAAAGAGCTTTAGTGCTTTTAACTCCCAAAAGTGCTTGGCGAATATATATATTACTGTTTTCTACTATGTAATTGGATAACAGATTTAATTAATAAGTTGTTCGTCAAATTGTGGAGTCTAGATTTTTCATTTCATATATAAAAGGAGAATCCATTTAGAATTTTCGTCAATAATGGTTGTACATTTGTACTCATTTGTAGACAATTAAAATTTTATGAAATTTGAATCCACATATAATTTGGATTTTACCATATATTAAATACATATTAGTCTAAATGATACTATGGGCTAGTATAATCGGGTCGATTATTTAAATCTAAAATGAATTGATTTAAATAAAAGTCCAATGTATTATTGGCCTAACCCGTCAATTGGTCTTCTATCAAATATGTCGGCCCATAAGCCTCAAGCCCAATGATTCGCTAGAGTTTTCTTGGAGACTACTCCACCCCACACCTATATAAATGGCTCAAAAGAGAAGGCTAAGACACAAGCAAGTAAGCAGAAGGAAAGGCTAAAGAAGCTCTAAAGAATAGCATCAAGGTCTACATCCATATCTGCAATTGTTGTGTGTGGTCAAATTCCAAAGGCGAACTCAAATCATAGGCGGGCGACTTCAAATCTTCCGTTTGTGATAACTCAACACCAAATCCTGGTTCGTGACAACCTTCAAATTGTTCGTGGCGTACTACAAATCTGAAATTCGTCAAGTTTAAGATCAAGCTCTTGAACCATCGTCCGTGAGGAGAAAAATCAGAGGGCAACATCTTTTTAGATCTAGAGATATTTTAGAGATTGTAACCCCATCACTTGAAATCGAATATAATATTTATCGCTATATTTCTTGTCTTGATTATTATTTTTCAGGAATGAAATTTAGTTGTTACAAATCTTGGCACGCCCATTGGGACAATCTCTACCTCTCATCTCTTCTCAACTCTCAACATTCAAGATCACTAAGATGACTTCAAAGAAGATCGACTAAAAAGTTGGTAACTCCAAGTTTCTTCTGACGTTGAAAGTATCCTGAACGCTACTATTGGGAGTCTTGGGCCAATCACCCGAAGCAAGGCTAGAGTCTTGGGACAGCAAGCACTCCAAGTGTCGTCTGCACCAATGCATGCTTTGAGACCATCATCCGAAGAAGATAGGTCCTCTGCTAGCAAATCAGAGAGAGGAGATAATATTGCAGAAGTTGTGGAGAAAGCTCTTGCTCAACTTACTTTATATAATACCAAGAGTTGGCTTACCCAACTTGATGATGAAGTTTTAAGTGTTGGCTCTACGCTAATCTCGCCACATGACATGTTCCAAACTGAGTTCAATCCGTGGGAAGGTCTCAGTTATTCTTCATCATCTGCAATAATCATGGAGGCAATGATGACTAACACTTCGACAATGGAGGAGCAACTCGCAAACCTGACAAAAGCAATTGATGGCTTAACAAAATATGCTCAAGATCAAGATGTCCGATATTGCAAATATGACAAGCATAGTTGAAATCATGATGGATGGAGAATCAAGTCATGCGCCTGGAAAGCTCCCTAAAGTCCATGAGAAGGCTGATCCTCTAACAAAACAAGTGTCATCCGCCAAAGAACTTCATGTCTCCTGCGAAGGATCAATTCCCATCGAACAATTGAAGGAATTCATTATGGGGGCTACCAAAGATAAGTATGAGGTCGCTACAAAGTCTTCTCTCACGTATGCAAAGCCGTATACTGTAAGAATCGATAGCTTGAGGATGCCTGCAGGTTATCAACCTCCCAAACTTCAGCAATTCGACGGCAAGGGAAATCCAAAGCAACATGTCGCACACTTTGTTGAGACATGCAACATGCAGGGACTTATGGAGATTACCTTGTCAAGCAGTTCGTCCGCTCACTAAAGGGGAATGCTTTTGATTGGTACACCGAACTCGAGGCTGGATCCATTGATAGTTGGGACCAATTGGAGCAAGAGTTTCTTAATCGCTTTTATAGCACGAGGCGTACTGTGAGCATGGTGGAACTTACGAACACTCGCCAACGAAAATATGAACCAGTTATTGACTTTATTAACCGATGGAGGAATGCAAGCCTTAACTGCAAAGATAGGCTAAGCAAAGCTTCTGGCATAGAGATGTGCATCCAAGGAATGCATTGGGGACTTCGTTACATCTTGCAAGGAATTAAGCGCAGGACATTTGAAAAACTTGCCACCCGTGCTCATGATATGGAGTTGAGCATGGCTTCTGCGGGAAATGAAGGGCTGCCCATCTACGAACCTCGCAAGGGAAGAGATAAGCAAAAAGTTAGAAAATGGAGCAAGTTCGTACCCAATAATGAAAGCAAAGAATCCATGAATGTCAATGCCTCTCCTTTGAAGTTTACTACCAAGGTGAGCAAGAAACAGAGCATGAAAACAACTTCCTCTCAAGATAATGCAAATCGAAAGTTGACTCTCAAAGAGATGCAAGAAAAGGAGTACCCATTTCTAAACTCCGATGTGCCAGCAATATTTGAAGAACTCCTTGAAATAAAGCTTATTGAGCTGCCAGAGATGAAGCGGCCAGATGAAGCTGGAAAAAGCAATGACCCGAATTACTGCAAATACCATCGGCTTGTAGGTCACCCTCTTGAGAAGTGCTTTGTTTTCAAGGACAAAGTTATGTTTTCAAGGACAAAGTTATGGATTTGGCTCGTCAAAAGAAGATCGAGCTCGAAGATGAAAAGCGAGCACAAACCATGTGTCCATTGCCTTTGCCTCATTCGATCCGATTGAGATATACACCTGTGAAGGGAATGAAGATGAAGAATTGTTGGAGGATGACAAAGTCCGAGTTGATCAACCTGATGAAGAAGGTTGGACCCTGGTGACTCGTCGAAGACGCCATAAATTGAGTCCGCAAAAAGGATCAACGAAGCAACCTACGAGGAATAAGATAGTGAGAAGACCAAAGAAGAAACAAATGGTTAAGAACCCAAAGAAGGTGGAGATAGAGACACACCATCACAAAAGCCATGCCACCTGGTAACTTTTGAGTTGGTTTCGCATGAGGATTTCTGACGATGATGACAAGGCCTTGTGTTGTAATGCTGATAAAAAAGAAGAGGTAAAGAACGAAGTCACGTCAACACTATCTCCATCACTATCTAATAGTCTTGTTGAGTCCTCCTTCCAAGAAGCAAATGTCTGTAATGCAAAAATCACCTTCACTGAATGCGATCTCCTACTTGGTGAGACACCACACAATCGCCCTTTGTTTATGGTGGGTTATGTGCTCGAGTGGAGGATAAACAAAATCTTGATAGATGACGGATCTGCAGTTAATATTCTTCCCATTCGCATAATGAAAGAACTCAGCATCTCAACAGAAGAACTTTCTGAAAGCCGGCTGATGATTCAAGGATTCAATCAAGAGGGACAAAGGGCCATAGGAGCTATCAAACTAGAAATCACCATGTGAGATATGCAATCAACTGCATGGATGCATGTGATTGACGCAAAGACTTCATACAATTTGTTGCTTGGCAGGCCGTGGATACACGAGAACAGAGTTGTCCCATCAACTTACTGCCAATGTTTGAAATATAATAAAGATGGAGTCGAAAAGAAGATAGTTGCTGAAGACAAGCTGTTCGCTGAAGCCGAGGCATACTTCGCTGATGCAAAGTTCTACTTGAAGAATCACATCGTGAAGGGAGTAAAAGTTGATGATATCACGAAGGCCAAAGGTGATAATATCGTGTCCAAAAGGGCTAAAGTAGCTTCTGGTGAAGATAAACTTATAATAGAAGCATACCAAGTTTCGAAAGCTCATAAAAAGAATGCTGCAACTGCAGGCAAGAAAATAGCTCATTTATTTCGTTACGTCCCAAAAGTGAAGAAATATGAAGGAGAATCATCAAGCCTCCAAAAAGATGCACTAAGAGAATTAACCCTCCCTATCAAGCAGATTGATATACCATAAAGTTATCTTCAAAGTTACTGGAAAAGTTTGTGGCCCCTAACGTGCCTCAAAATAAGGCAATCCCCACGAAACGCACAAATGAAGGTTTTGATCCGAATGCTTACAGGTTGTTCGCAAAGGCTGGATATGATCCCAACGAACCATCTAAGCTAGGAAAGCTCCCACCTGAAGCTACCAGGAAAGCAAACACGATGAAGGATAAAGAGCATGTGGTGAAGCAATCACGTGAGGGTCTGGGTTACAAACAACCCCCACCAGTTCGCATCTCCATTAGAAGAGCAAGTATTAACTATATCACGATGGAAGATGAACCTGCCGATCCTAATAAAAGGCCTTCTGTCTTTGATCGACTTGGAGAACCAACTACAAGAACTTCTGTATTTGAGAGGTTGGGGCCATTGAAAAGGAAGAAGAACAAGCCCCAAAGAAATTATGAAAAAATAAGAAGACCTTTGCCATCTAGAGTCCAAAGTATCTCCAAAGAGTGTCAAAGCCTGATCCCTTCCAGAATGAGGCGACAATCAGAACTTTTGATTTCATGCGGAGAGGTGTGAGCACGTGATTTTTGCCCTATATGAATTACTCCCATAATTTCAAACAAAATAATTTCTTTTCATTATTTGTAATTTCGTGAATTTTTGTGGCATTTTAGGTTAATTGTTGGCATTTTGTTTGCACGTTTTAATTCGTAAAAATACAAAAAATATTTGGCATCTGCATTTAGGGATTTAATGTTACATCTTTAGGATTAATTAGAAATTAATTATTTCATAAAATGGAAAATTAAAAAATATATGTTAAGTTGCATTTTTAATTTTCATCTTGATTTTGAGTAGTGTGTCTTTTTAAATTTATTTTGTGATAATTGTCATAGGTGTTTAATTAGTTTTAGGGTTAATTGAATTTTAGAAATTAATTTAGATGTATTTTAGTTTAAAATCAACAAGAAAAAGGAATTAAAAAAGGTTGGAATAAAATGAAAAAAGAAGAGAAATTGGGCAATTTTTGAATTAGGCCACCAGCCCAAACCGTCCAACCAGCAGGCCCAAACCATGTCCCAACCCGGTCCAATCTTCCAGTCTCTTAGACCACTCAAATGACGTAGTACCAGGCCAATACTACGTCGTTTTGAGTTTCTTAAAGCCAAATCAATCTAAGCCATTCATTTTCTCTTAATCGAACGGCCAGCAAAGCCTCATCACAAACACATAAAAGTGTCCGAAAATTTAACCTAGTACCATCTCCCTCATTTTCTCTCCCCTGTAATGCCGCCCACAGAGCACCATCCGCCGTCGCCGGAAATCGCCTCACGGAGGCGGCGAACCTCCATTTCTCACCAAACTTACACCAAATATTCCTCTTTTTCTCCTCTCTCCAAATCCACAACCCTTTTTCCCCGAATCCCATTGGAACCTTTCAAACCTTCAAAACCCTAGCGCCGCTCTTGGGCTCTTCGGTGGCGTCGCCGCCTTTGTTCGATCCCAAACTCACACCATAGCTTCCCCTTCCCTCCCTCATCACGAATCCTCATCATATTCCCGCAAAAATCCTCAAATACCGGGTCGAAGTCAAACCCTAATTCCCAAAGCCCTAATTGGAGTCTGTTTTTGAAGTTTCACGGCTCATCTTGATATTGTTCATGTGTTCTGATAAAGAACACATGACTAATATCATAGTTGGCCGGGAAATCCTAGAAGACGAAGTTTCAGGCTCTCTTGCTCATGTTTGCAGGTCTCAATATGTATTTCCTTCAAACTATATTCCTTCTTCGTCTCCTGCGATTCTTGTCTTTGTTTAAGCTTTTCCAGATTTGTTAGTTCAGATTATTTGTTTGTTTTTGTTTGTTCATAAGTCTCTATTCGTGGCTAGATTAATTAAGTGTTTCCTTTTTGTGTTTGTCTGGGTCATTTGAGTTATTTGAGGCTCAACTCTTTTACCTCCTTATTTTCTTTGCTTTTTTTTTGTTTCTTTCTTCTTTTGTCGTTTGGCCCAGGCAACCCTGGCCATTTGAGCATCAGGGCTCATAGTCTAAGGGTTTGAATTGGGGAGTTTGGGCAAATGCAGTCAGGCCCATTTGGGGTTTCAAGGTCTATGGCCCAATTAGCTTGACCAGTTGACCCTGCAAGTTTTAAGGGGTAATTCTCAGGGTATTTGAGGGTAATTTAGGAATTGTAGAGTAGAGAATCTTGGATAACTGACTAAAGAAGGTCCTAGAAGCTTCTAGCAGGGGCTGGTCTTAATTTTGACACTATGACTTGGATAACAAGTGATAAAATCAGGGACTTAAGTGTAAAACTAAAAATCTGAAGCTTACCCTAATTTTTGCCTATAAAGGCACCCTTTCTTGCCTTAGAAGGCAGGGTTCGAGAGCTAAAAAATCCAGAAGTAAAGGCTGCCCAGTTTTACTATTTTAGAAAAGGTTTTGAGAGCAAAAATATACAAAATCAGGCGGTTAAATACAAAGAAAAAATCACTGTTCTATTGGAAAATCTTTGGGAATTCTTGTAATATTGATTCTGATATAGTTTTAAGCAATTGAAGGTTGAAAATGAGCTGAATCAGTGATGTTCGAGGGTTTTGATTCATT
The DNA here is from genome assembly GCF_001879085.1 of Nicotiana attenuata. Classification (NCBI taxonomy): domain Eukaryota; kingdom Viridiplantae; phylum Streptophyta; class Magnoliopsida; order Solanales; family Solanaceae; genus Nicotiana; species Nicotiana attenuata. The sequence goes on from NC_031990.1 coordinate 9,574,126, forward strand.
TCTGTTTAATTTTGATTGTTGGGTTTTGTGAGGCACTGTTTGAGAGTCTTATTGGTTTACACCTGCTTTAAAAGCAATTGTCCTTGGTCATTTATCTAGGATAATTCCTGTTGCTGTTGGGTTACTGATCTCACATTTTCTTACCTCCTTTCGTTTTCCAGGTACGCTTCAGCATCTGAGTAGCATAAGAGATATAAAGAGAAGCCATGTATTTGATTTAGATAGTAAATGAATAATTCCCGTTCTTAAAAGATTGGCTCACGTGTTTCCTGATTTAAATTAGCATGACTACTTGGACATTATTGTATTCATTCATGATTTATGCTCTATATTAGATGGCGGAACTTTGGTTTTATTGTTTTAACTCTGAATTAGATGAACTCCTCAAATACTTGTATGTTGGGACTGTTATGACAGGAATTTAGTGAGTAGTGTTATCATTCGAGCTAGTGGTACGAACCTTGCCTCTTTCATTTATGTTTAGGTTGGATAATATGGAGTGTTCATGGAAATTGTAGCTGGAAACTCTGTGGTTCAATAATTAGTTTGAATAGCGTCTGGTTGAGTGTGAAATGCATGAGCTACGGTGTGATTTTTGAGGATCAGTTTGTTTTAAATTGTGGGTTTGGATATTGTCAACATTGAAAGAATCTAATTGAGCATATTTGGGTTTTTCTTTAAGTCATGTTGCTCTGAGGTTAATTAAGTCTCAAGTTCCAATCAACACCTTCAAAATAATTGAGGGCTTTGAAGTTTGGAGTCACATGTCGTACATTTCTTCAAGAATTAGTCTTTTAATTATTTTCAAAACCAGAGTATCGCTAAAGCTTTCATGGTCGATTACAGGTTGTTTTAAAATTGTGGCGTATATGTTGGTTCTTTGATTAGCCGTTTGGATTTATTTCAATCTTCTGTTGTTTTAAGCACCGTTTGTACGCTGTGGGGGCTCGATACAGGGTCCTAGTTCGAGCTTGTTTTCCCATTTGGGCTTGTGTTGAGGCCCAAACGTTGGGCAGCTTCTTGTGAGCGACGCTGAAGGATTTCTCCTTCCTCTTGGGCTGGCTTCGAAGCCCAATGAACTGTTAGCTTAATTCGTTATTGGATCCATTAATAATTAAATGGTAGGCTTTGGGCCTTTCAAGTTAAGTAGCGGACTCGAGCTAAGGTTTTCTTCAGTAATGGAGATCGCCCTTGTTCGAGTCTGGACTTGAGCTTGGGGCCCGAATTTCCTTGAATACCATGATGTTAGTTAATAATGTTAACAAATTAAGTTTTTGTTTTAGAGACAACCCTTAATAGATAATATTAGTTCCTCTTTAGGATGTCCTTTAAAAAATAAATTGAGGTGCGCCACGCCAAATAAAATGACAAATTGCGTGACCCTCTTAATCATTTCTTTAAAAATACTTAGGACTCGGGACGTGCCATTTAGCAAATTTCCATGGCCTCCCGCAAAGTTAATAACACGTTAGTTGCTTTAGGCGCGTTCTTTAATAATTTTACCTTCCTAAACTCGGGTGTGCATTTCATGTGACCCAAATCCAAATCCCAAAACGTTGAATAAAATGTGTTGAGGATCCGGGTGCATTTCATGTGACGTGATCCGAAAACATGTTTTAAACGACGTTCAATTTCCTTAAAATTAATTAAAAGCGGTAAACAATTTAAAGTTGCACATAGGTTCAAACTGTATTAAAATCAGATAACTAAGCCGAATATAACAGTTGAGCGACCGTGCTAGAACCACGAAACTCGGGAATGCCTAACACCTTCTCCCGGGTTAACAGAATTCCTTACCTGGATTTCTGGTTCGCGGACTGTTAAACAGAGTCATTCTTTTCCTCGATTCGGGATTTTTGAATGGTGACTTGGGACACCATAAATCTCCCAAGTGGCGACTCTGAATCTGTTAATAAAACAAATCCCGTTTCGATTGTCCTTTAATTGGAAAAACTCCCTTTAATATACCCTTCCGGGGGTGTAGCAAGAAAAAGGAGGTGTGACAGCTCTGGCGACTCTGCTGGGGAGTAGAACCCAGAACTTTTGATTTAGGGTTCAGAATTCGAGCTCAGTTAAATTGTTATATTTGGCTTTACTGATTTTGTTACATGTTTGGGCTTAATGTGCTAAATGCTTTACCGCTTTGATATTTGGTGAATTCTATATATAAACTGTTACGAATCCCTTCCTCTCTCTGAGTCTTCTACATCATGGAGAAGGGTGCACTTCGTGTAGCTTCTCTTCTATTTAGAGTCTTTTCCCATTTAGAACGAGGTTTGGATAAGTTGCTAAGCCGGCGGAGCTTCTGTATCCCCGGTACGCTGCCTCCCCCTCGGCTCGAGTTGTCCGCTCGGGTAAGCCAGGTCTAGACCAATAAACCTAGGGTTTAAACCTAGAAGAACAAAACCTCATGCCGGATCCCTAGTAGGAACGTTTGTTTGCATCATGTGGATTTGACTTAGGGGACTTAACACAGGGGTTGGGTCCGTTTTAAGTCCGTCTAGGACAGGAGACCTGAAATGAAAAAGACCATCCTGATGCATCTTACGTGCTACTTGCGCATTTATTTGCTCAGCTTCGCATGTTGACCGGCTTGTATATAATGAAAGAAAATTGAGAATAATAGCAGTGTTAGGACTAGGTGAGGGTAACCATTTGTTTTGAAAAACCAATGCCCAAATAGTACCGAAATGCTGCCGGATTTTCGGAAAAAAAAAGAAATAAAAAGAGGAAAATTTTTTTAAAAAAAAAAAGAGAAAAAGATTTTCAAAATATTAGGTTTTGACAAATCTGCCCGAATTACGCTGGTTTGATTCTCACCGGATGTGAGATACGTAGGCAACCCTCATCGGGTCCAACCCCCTTTTGCAAAAATAGCCAAAACTACTAAAACCTTAATTTTTGTCAAAATAAGTCGGGTGACGCCATTCTTGTTTAAAATAAGCCGAATGCCCCTAAAGGGACGCCGGAAGGCTGTTTTTGCCAGAACAGCCACCCTGAGTCGTTTTAAATGGTTGGCAGGCACAGCCTTAAAACCTCCCTCTCGGAAGTGCTGAAAGGCCGTATCTGCAAAACCGAGTCTTTTTAAATAAATTTTTTTTTCTTTTAAGTCAAAATGAATCATTAAATAGCCATTTTTCTTTAAATAGCCACATTTTTCATTTTAGGTTAAAATAAGTCATTAAATTCCTTTAAATAAATGTGCAGGATGACTGCGGTTGACATTGAAACCTTCTCAGTCCCGAGTGAGATCCCTTTGAAGCTTCACATGTGGTGGAACGACTTAGGAAAAGGTAGCAGGGAAACAGTGGTAAAGATTCTGGGTGGCCTCGTCGGACTGTTGAACATTAAACCAAGAACGGATATTATTGAACCACTGATACCATTCTGGGACCCAACTCATAACGTATTCCGGTTCTCGGACTTCGAACTTACACCTACCTTTGAGGAGATGGCGAGATATGCGGGTCTTAACGGAAACCTCAAGGGTCGATATCCATTGGCACCGAGACCGGTAACCCTTCACAGATTTCTGGATTTATTGAACATTAGTCGGGACATTCAAGATAAGCATCTAGCAGAAGGGTGTTGCACACTCTATTTCTTATACCACCGATATGGCAACCCGCGAGGTTTCGAGGAGCCTAACACCGGGTTGACACACGCCGGGAACAAAGATAAATGGGAGGCCCGGCGGGGGTTGGCTTTTATGGTAGCTTTTCTGGGGATCGTGATCTGTCCACGAAAAGATGGTCACATAGATATTGGCCTTGTGGGAATATTGGATGTTGCTATAAAGAAGTCTAACAGCACGGTGGTTCCCCTGATTATGGCAGAAATGTGTCGAGCTTTGACCTTATGCCGAGAGGGTGTAAAATTCTTTCAGGGTTGTAATCTGTTGTTACAGTTATGGATACAGGAGCACCTTTGTCATCTCACGGGGTATATGAACTGTGGTTTAACCGGGCTGAGTTGTATCGAGGAGTTTGGAACCCGGGTAACGGGTATTGAGTTCCTCGAGGGCACCGAGGCTTGGCTATCCTGTTTGAGATCTTTGACTGCGGATAAAGTTGAATGGGCTTTCGGGTGGCTTCCCGCTACTGAGGTTGTGTACACATCGGCAGAAGTACCTTATATTCTTTTGATGGGCATTCGAAGCATCCAACCCTACGCTCCTTACCGAGTTCTGAGGCAACTAGAAAGATTCCAAACTGTTCACAATGACGAAGACCTGAGCGGACAAATCATTGAGTTGGGTCAAAAAGTTGCATTTCCGGAAGGGAAAGTCCGACAGATATGGAATGAGTGCAGGTACCTTGAGCCTAAGACTATAGTACAGGATCGGGCTAAAGGCGAAGTAGACCCCAAATACTTGACCTGGTTCGGCAAAAGGTTTCAGATTCCCGAGAGACCCGCCAAAAGTCCATATGTACAGCAATTCACTGATGGAGCCCAGGTCCAATGGGATTGGCTAACCAAGGAAAAGGAATACCGGGCCAGGATAGGGGCGCTGGAGCAGCAAGTCCGAGATCTTCAGTTTGAGAAGAGTGTGCAAGCTGCGGCTGACGAAGATGACAAAAAGAAATTGACTCAAGAGAATGAGGTTCTTAAAGAGCAAATCCGACAAATGAAAATAGCTGCTAAAAATCAAGAAAGAAGTCGGTCCGATGAGAGATTGATAAATGGGCTGAAAAAGCAAGTCTTAGAGTGCCGAGATGAGTTGGAGAAATCTGAGGGGAATATGGCAAAACTCCGGGCACAATGGGCAAAGAAGACAGAGGAAAGAGCCCAATTTGTGCAACAAATGAAAAGAAATTATAAGGGAACCATTGCTAATCTAAAAAGAAAGATGAACACCCTTGAAGATAAGGCAGCCCTGCAGGACAAAGAATTTCAGGCTGAAAGGGAACAGTGCTATAGGCTAATGGCCGAGATGGAGAAAGAAATAAAGCTGTTGCAAGACTATCATTTCCACGACTCCCAAGTGTTAGAAGCTCGCAACCAGCAGATAAGCCGACTACTCTAGGAAAAAGGCCAGATCAGGGAAAGAATTAGAGGCATTGCAGATTATATTGTCATGAAATGTCAAGCCGGCGAAAGAATGGGTCGTACCACTTTCTTTGCTACAGTGATGATATTTGTTCGTCAGGTTATGAATGATTTGGAGCAGTTACAAAGGGGTCTTGCACGCAGGCCCGCGGCGATGCCAAATGATGCCCCGCGGGCCCCAGGATTTGAAGCTTTAATGTATTCTTAGTTATCGAGTCTGTATTTTGTTTTGAGTCTGTTTGTAATTTTCCTTTTTAAGAAAAACAAATAGTCTAGTATCTTTGTAATCGGAGTTTTATTAATGAAAAAGTGAAAATCTCAACAAAAAAAATTTTTTGCAAGAACTACGCTTGGTCTGATTCATGCGGGGTCATGATATGTAGGCAATCTCCATAGGATTCGACCGTAACCAGAAAACAAAAAGGCAAACAAGAGAAAATAAAAAGAGAGCAAGAGAAAAGGAAAGAAAAGAGCGGAAAAACAATTTTGAGGAAAGGAGAGAATAGGAACAAGAAAAAACCAAGGCAAGAGGAAAAGAAGGAAAAAGGAAAAAAAAGAGGAAAATAAGAGAGAAAAGCAAAAGAAAAGAGGGAAAGGCAAGAAACAAACAACGGAAAAACAAGAGGGAATAATGAGAGAAAAGGCATGACAAATACAGAAAAGGAAAGTCGGGATGACGCATGTAACCAAGCAAAGGCATAATAGAAATGGTTAACTGCTCAGGTGCATTCATTCCCAAATGTGCGTTTACCTATCTATTAATGCTCTAACCGCTAACAAAGTTGTTGTTGATAATGAGTCCAGGCAGGTGGTTAGTTGACTGGCATTCTGGCAACCCATTCCTACAACACTCGGTCTAAGAACAAATCAAACATGGTTAACCAGGAGTTAGAGGCAAGCATCGTCGACCCGTCAAGGGAGGAGGAAGAGTTGGATGTTAATGCAATGAAGGAGGAGATGAATAAGCTAAAGACGCAAATGGCCGAGATGTACCAGGCCTGGTCAAAGGGACATCCACCACCAACCTATCCTGCTAACCTCGCTTACATCTCACCGTTAGCTCAGCCTCAGGATCCTCCCACAGTGAACTTATCTCCGGCCTTTCCTACTTACCAACAGTACTACGGAACCACTTCCCAAACACCACCACCTCCACCACCCAAACAAATCCCATGCCCTCCACCACCAACTACCCCTGTGTTTGTGGCCCCTCCACCTGCCGCATTACACAGATCCTCTAGTGAACCTTTGTTCCAAACCCATGATAACCAATACTACCCACCTGAACCCACCTTCAAACCACCAGAACCATGTTCTTACACTCCCCGTTTTGATCTCTCAGCTGAAATAGAGAAGCCTCCCAAGAACCTTGAGCAGGAGGAGATGATTTGAAAGGTTAAGAGCTTGGAGCAGTCATTTAGAAATATGCAGGGTATCGGGGGTCAAGTAAGTGTGGCATACAAGGATTTGTGCTTGTTTCCTGATGTCCAGTTACCAGCGGGATTCAAGTTACCCAAGTTTGATTTATATGACGGACACGGTGATCCGATGGCACATTTAAGGGGGTTCTGCAGCAAAATGAGAGGAGCCGGAGGAAGAGACGAGTTATTGATGGCATACTTCAGCCAAAGTCTAAGCGGTGCGGCTTTGGAATGGTACACTCGACAGGATCATGCTCGATGGTATACTTGGGACGATCTGGCCCAGGCATTTGCCTGTCACTTTCAGTATAATCTCGAAATTGTCCCAGACCGTCTGTCGCTGACAAAAATTGAGAAAAAGCTCGGGGAAAGCTTCCGAGAGTACGGTTTCCGGTGGAGGGAGCAAGCGGCAGGGGTCGATCCTCCAATGAAAGAAAGCGAGATGGTTGATTACTTCTTGCAAGCCTAACATCAATCAGAATCCACTACCAACCCATCACGAGACCCATATGACTGAGTTAGTACAAAAGGAAGAGCATAAGAAGCCTTCGCAAACCGTAATGATGATCAGGGCTAGTGAGGACAGGCCAAATGAGACACCAACTAGTGGAAGGACATTGATCAAGGCGGAAGGAACAATTAATGAACCAGTTTTGGTGGTACAGAAAGAGTTTTCAAGCAATGTTTTAGTAAAACAAGAACCAGTTGTGGTGGTGAAAAGGGAGCCGTCGAGCAATGTTGTGGTGGAAAAGGAGCTTTCAAGCAGTGTTGCAGTAAAGCAAGAGCCAGCTAAAGTGGTGGTGCCGGGGGCCGCTATCAAGCCTGTTGTGATCGTAAAAGGGGCTCGCACAGAGCCGGTTATCATCAAGCCAGTGACTCAGTTACCAGTAATCAGTGAAAAAGCCGTTCCATGGAATTACGGTCGAGTGACAGTGACATATAAGGGGAAGGAAGTCAAAGAAGAAGTTTGTGAAACCCATGGGCTGACTCGTTCAGGAAGATGCTTTGCCCCTGAAGAACTG
>NC_031990.1:9581717-9582860 GCF_001879085.1 Nicotiana attenuata
GCCACCGGCTCCTCAACATAGGATAGATCCTTGTCCAACTGGACTGAACTGAAATCCAACACGTGACGACGGATCAGCGTGATACCTCCGGAGCATCGAAACATGAAATACCGGATGAACTCCAGCCAAGCTGGGAGGTAAGGCAAGCTCATAGGCAACCTCCCCAACTCGCCTCAAGATCTCAAAAGGGCCAATAAACCTCGGACTCAGCTTCCCTTTCTTTCCAAACCTCATGACGCCCTTCATAGGCGAGACCCGAAGCAGAACCCGCTCACCCACCATATATGAAACATCACGAACCTTCCTGTCCGCATAACTCTTCTGTCTAGACTGGGCTGTACGGAGTCTGTCCTGAATCACCTTGACCTTCTCCAATGCATCCTGAACCATCTCTGTACCCAATTGCCTGGCCTCACCCGGCTCAAACCAACCCACCAGAGACCTACACCTCCTGCCATATAAAGCCTCATACGGCGCCATCTGAATGTTGGACTGATAACTGTTGTTATAAGCAAACTCCGCCGATGGCAAGAAATGATCCCAAGACCCTCCAAACTCAATCACGCACGCACGGAGCATGTCCTCAAGTATCTGAATAGTGCGCTCGGACTGTCCATCCGTCTAGGGTGAAATGCTGTGCTCAACTCCACCCGAGTGCCTAACTCCTGCTGCACAGCTCTCCAGAACCGCGATGTAAACTGAGTACCTCTGTCTGAAATGATAGAAACTGGAATACCATGCAAATGGACGATCTCCCTGATATAAATCTCCGCCAACCGCTCGATGAATAAGTGGTACACACAGGAATGAAATGAGCGGACTTGGTCAGCCGGTCCACAATAACCCAAATGGAATCAAACTTCTTCAAGGTCCGTGGAAGTCCAGATACAAAATCCATGGTGATGCGCTCCCATTTCCACTCCGGAATCTCTATCTGCTGGAGCAACCCACCCGGGCGCTGGTGCTCATACTTCACCTGCTGGCAGTTGAGGCACCTAGACACATAACCAACTATATCCTTCTTCATCCGCCTACACCAGTAGTGCTGCCTCAGGTCCTGATACATCTTCGCGGCACCCGGATGGATGGAATACCGCGAACTATGGGCCTCTGCTAGAATCAACTCTGGAAGGCCATCAACAT